>NW_021941591.1:240000-267500 GCF_902148855.1 Sphaeramia orbicularis | reverse complement strand
ATCTGGTCCTTGTTGGTGTAAATCAGCCCTGTTCAGGTCATCAGTTGGATGGTCCTTTCACTTCTCCATGGAATGGATCAGTGTTCAACCTTCTCAGCTGTCCTTCAAACTGAACATCTGTTATGGAGAGAAATTTGTTTCTTTTTTCATCAATCAAAAAAGAATGGATTTGCAATTAAAAAGAATAGTTTTGGAACCAGAAAAGAGATTTGAGAGCAGAAGACAGTCAGTGGCAATCCAAAAAAAAAGATCATTTTGCTTGTAAATCAGTCCTCTTTGCTTGTGAGTTAAAAACTTTTGCTTGCGAATGTAACTGCACTTAACCCTTTCATGCACAGTGGTCAGTCCAGTGGCCAGTCCAGTGGTCAGTCCAGTGGACAGTTCTTCTTCGGCTGTTCTCTTGTATATTCATGGGTTTTATTGTGTTAGTTCCAGGTCAGCTGACACAGTGGACACTCATGCATCGTCTCATACACTGACATTCAGACCAGTTCTGTAACTTTGCTGTCCTTCATAAACCTGATCTGCACTGACACGTTTGAGTGGAAATCAGTTGCTTGTTACTGTTATTAGACTGGAATGATCCATTTTTCTTAAACAAGAACTTTTTTTTTGCATATTATCTCCATAAAGTGATAAATAACTAATATAAGAGTATGTTCAAATGTGACAAAACATCAGATTAGTCGCATTAAAAAAATGTGTTTCATACTTTTCACACAGTGTGTCAGTAAATACAAAACTTAAATGCATGGTGTCCAGCTGAGTGGACGTTTTTGGAACTCCATGAAAAATATAAAAGATTTTTCAATCGCATTGTTTTTTTCATGCCTAAAGAGGAATAAAAACACTCAGGAAAAAAATCTTAAGGTTCTTATAATTCATGCATGAAAGGGTTAATGGGCGGGGCCTACGCTGATGGATGACAGAGGAGTTTCTATTGGTGGGTTTGTCCTGTCTCCAGCGCCGGCTCCAGCTTCTGCCTTAAACCCACTTCTGTTGTGTTCTGTCACTGGAGGTCAGCTCAGAGTCTGTCGCTCTTTCAAATTGAAGTGTGTCCCATAAGTAATAGATTACAGTAAATATCGTCGGCTCCAGCCTGTACATTCACAGTCTGAGCAGAGAACGGCTCGGTGGAGGACAGTTTAAGGTTTTACGCCGTCCTGTGAACTTTTTTAAATGAACACGAACTGTTTTAATTCATTTTTATTGATATTTTTGTCAAATGAGTGACCTGAATTCTTTGTGTTGTGGCGTAGACGCTGTAGCCCACCCGTACCTGCACACATCTGCAGGTGTTCCTTCCTTCATCAGTGTTTTCTTCTCCCCACAGGCTGATCTGTCCAGTCTGAACCACAGCTTCTCCATGAAGGACGACCTGTCGCTGTGTGACGACCCGCTGTTACCTTCTAGAAAGATCATCGGAGACCGAGGGGGTCCGGCCTCCATGAAGGAAAACATCTGTCAGGTGAAGAATCCGTTTGGTGGATTTATCTTACATTTATCTCTGTACATCTTTATTTATATTTAATCAAAAACAAGGACCATTCTTTTTTTTTTTTTTTTACTTTATTTATAGATCATTTTGAACATTTTTGACAGACAGGGTGATACACAGCATGAGCTACAAAAATATACATATGAACAAAAATGAATAATAAACCAACAAAATAATAAGTAACATGAACAAAATAAGAGACAAACTGAACCAAATTGAGTAAAAAATATATAAATTAAAAAATGTAGAAAAATAAACAAAATAAGCAATTATATGAACAAAAACTTATACAAAATTTACAAACATAAGAAAAAAAATCATGAAAAAATATGCAAAAAATTGACTAAAATGAAGTAAAAAAAAAAAAAAAGCATAAAGGATTTGAATTTGATCCCAGTAGTTTTAGTTTTGTGTCTTTTTTTTCCTAAATCAGTCCATCTGCTTTTGACACCTGTTTAACAACATAAAACAGCTCCACCGACAAAAAAAAGAATAAAATGAACAACAAAGTGAACAAGAACAGCCAAAGTGATCAAAAAAATGAACAAAAATGAATATTAAACCAACAAAATAGTAACATGAACAAAATAAGAGACAAACTGAACCAAACTGAGTAAAAAATATAAAATTTTAAAAAATGTAGAACAGACTTCGACTGCCACACCTGAAGGTCACCCCCCCGGGGGCTCCCACCTACTGGTCGACAACATCTTACAGAGCAGTGTAACACCCCCCCCCCCCTTTTTTTTTGGGGGGGGGGGGGGCAAGAGGCTGAAGATGATGAAAAGGGTTTATTTGTTGAAAAAAGGCGTAGAAACACTGACGTGTGCGTTGACCAGTGTTTGGAGTTTTGATGTAGGTTTATTTTTCATGAGTGTTTCTGGAGGAGGCCTCCTGTCATCATTGTACATGTTTAATTTTTTTTATTGTAATTTTCTTAAGAAGCTTTTAGGATTAGTACACTTTGTGCTAAATTAGCTGTATGAGTAAAACCTGAAGATTAGACGTGTGCAGTTGTTTTTTTGTTCTTGCAGGTGTGTGAGAAGACGGGGGAGCTGCTGCTGTGTGAGGGTCAGTGCTGTGGGGCCTTCCACCTCCCATGCATTTCTCTGGCTGAGGCTCCCAAAGGGAAATTTGTTTGTCCTGAATGCAAATCAGGTATGTGTGTGAGAGAGAGCTTTAAATCAGACTACTGCAAAGCATGCACATCTACACCTAATGGAAGGTTTTAGCAAGATTTCAGATTGGGTATTTGTGACATTTCCAATCCTAATATTAAGAATCTCCTTTTAGAGGTTCAGGGTTTCAGATCTGCATGTGGTTGTGTACTTCTGTGAAGTTTGTGTTCAGAGTCGGTTTTGTGCGGGGCGGACTTTTCTTGACGTTTCCTTAAAGCTGTGGGAGACTTTCGTGACCAATTCTTCATCAAATCTGTCAAACCTCAGTCATATCCTCAGTATCATGAATCTGCAAGTCTGTCTGTCATTACCAGGGATGGGAATCAAGAACCAGTTCTTTTTGAGAACCGGTTCCCAGTAGCTCGATTCCTTGGAATCGTTTGCCTGCTTAACGATTCTGCTTATTGATTCCACCTTCGTTGTGCATGCGTGATGACGTCACATGTACGCTGCATTGTTTTGGTCAGAACGAAGACAACATGGAGTTGAGGCAGAAACGGACTAAACAGACCACACCAGGACCAAACAGACCACACCAGGTCTACACAGACCACACCAGGTCTAAACAGACCACACCAGGACCAAACAGACCACACCAGGTCTAAACAGACCACACCAGGACCAAACAGACCACACCAGGTCCAAACAGACCACACCAGGTCTACACAGACCA
Organism: Sphaeramia orbicularis; assembly: GCF_902148855.1. Classification (NCBI taxonomy): domain Eukaryota; kingdom Metazoa; phylum Chordata; class Actinopteri; order Kurtiformes; family Apogonidae; genus Sphaeramia; species Sphaeramia orbicularis. Next base: position 264,151 of record NW_021941591.1, on the reverse strand, counting down.
CACCAGGTCTAAACAGACCACACCGGGTCCAAACAGACCACACCGGGTCCAAACAGACCACACCGGGTCTAAACAGACCACACCAGGACCAAACAGACCACACCAGGTCCAAACAGACCACACCAGGTCTAAACAGACCACAGCAGGTCCACACAGACCACACCAGGTCTAAACAGACCACACCAGGTCCAAACAGACCACACCAGGTCTAAACAGACCACACCAGGTCTAAACAGACCACACCAGGTCCACACAGACCACACCAGGTCTAAACAGACCACAGCAGGTCCACACAGACCACACCAGGTCTAAACAGACCACACCAGGTCCAAACAGACCATACCAGGTCCAAACAGACCACACCAGGTCTAAACAGACCACACCAGGTCCAAACAGACCACACCAGGTCTAAACAGACCACACCAGGTCCAAACAGACCACACCAGGTCTAAACAGACCACACCAGGTCCAAACAGACCACACCAGGTCTAAACAGACCACACCGGGTCCAAACAGACCACACCAGGTCCAAACAGACCACACCAGGTCCAAACAGACCACACCAGGTCCAAACAGACCACACCAGGTCTAAACAGACCACACCAGGTCTAAACAGACCACAGCAGGTCCACACAGACCACACCAGGTCTAAACAGACCACACCAGGTCCAAACAGACCACACCAGGTCTAAACAGACCACACCAGGTCCAAACAGACCACACCAGGTCTAAACAGACCACACCAGGTCCAAACAGACCACACCAGGTCCAAACAGACCACACCAGGTCTAAACAGACCACACCGGGTCCAAACAGACCACACCGGGTCCAAACAGACCACACCAGGTCTAAACAGACCACACCAGGACCAAACAGACCACACCAGGTCCAAACAGACCACACCAGGTCTACACAGACCACACCAGGTCTAAACAGACCACACCAGGTCCAAACAGACCACACCAGGTCTAAACAGACCACAGCAGGTCCACACAGACCACACCAGGTCTAAACAGACCACACCAGGTCCAAACAGACCACACCAGGTCTAAACAGACCACAGCAGGTCTAAACAGACCACACCAGGTCTACACAGACCACACCAGGTCTAAACAGACCACACCAGGTCCACACAGACCACACCAGGTCTAAACAGACCACACCAGGTCCACACAGACCACACCAGGTCTAAACAGACCACACCAGGTCCAAACAGACCATACCAGGTCCAAACAGACCACACCAGGTCCAAACAGACCACACCAGGTCCAAACAGACCACACCAGGTCTAAACAGACCACACCGGGTCCAAACAGACCACACCGGGTCCAAACAGACCACACCAGGTCCAAACAGACCACACCAGGTCTAAACAGACCACACCAGGTCCAAACAGACCACACCAGGTCCAAACAGACCACACCAGGTCTAAACAGACCACACCGGGTCCAAACAGACCACACCAGGTCCAAACAGACCACACCAGGTCCAAACAGACCACACCAGGTCTAAACAGACCACACCAGGTCTAAACAGACCACAGCAGGTCCACACAGACCACACCAGGTCTAAACAGACCACACCAGGTCCAAACAGACCACACCAGGTCCAAACAGACCACACCGGGTCTAAACAGACCACACCAGGTCTAAACAGACCACACCAGGTCCAAACAGACCACACCAGGTCTAAACAGACCACACCAGGTCTAAACAGACCACACCAGGTCTAAACAGACCACACCGGGTCCAAACAGACCACACCGGGTCTAAACAGACCACACCAGGACCAAACAGACCACACCAGGTCCAAACAGACCACACCAGGTCTAAACAGACCACAGCAGGTCCACACAGACCACACCAGGTCTAAACAGACCACACCAGGTCCAAACAGACCACACCAGGTCTAAACAGACCACACCAGGTCTAAACAGACCACACCAGGTCCACACAGACCACACCAGGTCTAAACAGACCACAGCAGGTCCACACAGACCACACCAGGTCTAAACAGACCACACCAGGTCCAAACAGACCATACCAGGTCCAAACAGACCACACCAGGTCTAAACAGACCACACCAGGTCCAAACAGACCACACCAGGTCTAAACAGACCACACCAGGTCCAAACAGACCACACCAGGTCTAAACAGACCACACCAGGTCCAAACAGACCACACCAGGTCTAAACAGACCACACCGGGTCCAAACAGACCACACCAGGTCCAAACAGACCACACCAGGTCCAAACAGACCACACCAGGTCCAAACAGACCACACCAGGTCTAAACAGACCACACCAGGTCTAAACAGACCACAGCAGGTCCACACAGACCACACCAGGTCTAAACAGACCACACCAGGTCCAAACAGACCACACCAGGTCTAAACAGACCACACCAGGTCCAAACAGACCACACCAGGTCTAAACAGACCACACCAGGTCCAAACAGACCACACCAGGTCCAAACAGACCACACCAGGTCTAAACAGACCACACCGGGTCCAAACAGACCACACCGGGTCCAAACAGACCACACCAGGTCTAAACAGACCACACCAGGACCAAACAGACCACACCAGGTCCAAACAGACCACACCAGGTCTACACAGACCACACCAGGTCTAAACAGACCACACCAGGTCCAAACAGACCACACCAGGTCTAAACAGACCACAGCAGGTCCACACAGACCACACCAGGTCTAAACAGACCACACCAGGTCCAAACAGACCACACCAGGTCTAAACAGACCACAGCAGGTCTAAACAGACCACACCAGGTCTACACAGACCACACCAGGTCTAAACAGACCACACCAGGTCCACACAGACCACACCAGGTCTAAACAGACCACACCAGGTCCACACAGACCACACCAGGTCTAAACAGACCACACCAGGTCCAAACAGACCATACCAGGTCCAAACAGACCACACCAGGTCCAAACAGACCACACCAGGTCCAAACAGACCACACCAGGTCTAAACAGACCACACCGGGTCCAAACAGACCACACCGGGTCCAAACAGACCACACCAGGTCCAAACAGACCACACCAGGTCTAAACAGACCACACCAGGTCCAAACAGACCACACCAGGTCTAAACAGACCACAGCAGGTCCACACAGACCACACCAGGTCTAAACAGACCACACCAGGTCCAAACAGACCACACCAGGTCCAAACAGACCACACCAGGTCTAAACAGACCACACCGGGTCCAAACAGACCACACCAGGTCCAAACAGACCACACCAGGTCCAAACAGACCACACCAGGTCTAAACAGACCACACCAGGTCTAAACAGACCACAGCAGGTCCACACAGACCACACCAGGTCTAAACAGACCACACCAGGTCCAAACAGACCACACCAGGTCCAAACAGACCACACCGGGTCTAAACAGACCACACCAGGTCTAAACAGACCACACCAGGTCCAAACAGACCACACCAGGTCTAAACAGACCACACCAGGTCTAAACAGACCACAGCAGGTCTAAACAGACCACACCAGGTCCACACAGACCACACCAGGTCTAAACAGACCACACCAGGTCCAAACAGACCACACCAGGTCTAAACAGACCACAGCAGGTCCAAACAGACCATACCAGGTCCAAACAGACCACACCAGGTCTAAACAGACCACACCAGGTCCAAACAGACCACACCAGGTCTAAACAGACCACACCAGGTCTAAACAGACCACACCAGGTCCAAACAGACCATACCAGGTCCAAACAGACCACACCAGGTCTAAACAGACCACACCAGGTCCAAACAGACCACACCAGGTCTAAACAGACCACACCAGGTCCAAACAGACCACACCAGGTCCAAACAGACCACACCAGGTCTAAACAGACCACACCGGGTCCAAACAGACCACACCGGGTCCAAACAGACCACACCAGGTCTAAACAGACCACACCAGGTCTAAACAGACCACAGCAGGTCCACACAGACCACACCAGGTCTAAACAGACCACACCAGGTCCAAACAGACCACACCAGGTCTAAACAGACCACACCAGGTCCAAACAGACCACACCAGGTCCAAACAGACCACACCAGGTCTAAACAGACCACACCAGGTCCAAACAGACCACACCAGGTCCAAACAGACCACACCAGGTCTAAACAGACCACACCAGGTCTAAACAGACCACAGCAGGTCTAAACAGACCACACCAGGTCCACACAGACCACACCAGGTCTAAACAGACCACACCAGGTCCAGTTGAACTCTGTCAAAGCTTCCATTTCTTCTAAAGGTGGAATCTCTCCAGTCTGCTCAAACATTCGTCCACATGTGACTCATTTACAGGAACGTCACATATTTGATTCTCTACTCAGCGGTGCTAGTGAACACCAGGCTGGTTCTGTTTCCGGTGTGGGCAACAAATGTTGTAACTCCTCAAATACAAGTTTCTGAAGGTAAGAAGGGAAAAGAAATGAGGTGCACAAGAACGGGAGACGAGCTGAGCTGAGTCGAACCGGTTCCATGTAGTAGAAATGCAGCAATAGAGGAATTAGTAAAGAGTCTGGAGTTTCACTGTCACTGTACGCCGCACAAATCCTAAACACATTTGTATTTGATCCCAACAGGATCTAATGTTCTATCACCAAATGTTCAAACTGTGTTCAAACTGAAATTCTGTTTTACAGACATTCCAGTTTCAGATCCTGTTCAAATGTTCAGATTCTATTAGTTCACAACTAACATCAGAACAGGATTTGAGTTCAATCCCAACAAAGGAACCAACATTATTGAATAAAAGAGTGTGAAATAAGAAGAAATGAAATATAAACAAAAAAGAAAAACAACAAAAAACAAAAACGAACCTCCACAATATCTGAATTTGAATAAATACCTACAAATATCCATACAGTACTTTTTAATATCGTTACAGTATTATGAAATGAAATATCTCGATATATTGCAGAACTGATATTTTCTTAGACCCCTATAAATTACTGATAAAAATAATACAATGATAAAATACTGATATAAAAAATAATAACCCCCCCCAAAAAAAAAACAGTTCTCTGTAAATAACTAAACAGGTGTATTTTTACAGTGCCAGTTTAAATTGCATTCCTTGGCTCCAGTTCAGCATGAGTTCATTATTCTAATCGTCTCTGGATAACAGCTGTTTCACAGTCTGGTGGTCCGTGCATGGATATAATGTTACGTTTCAGGCAAGTCACACCAAACTGCCGGAGCGCAAGGAATTGTGGGAGTTAGATGTAAACAAACCAGCATGTCGGACCGTACTTTATGCTCATTTATAGTCATTTCTGTTGCCAAAGGTGTTTGTTCTTTGTTTATTTGAGGAAAACAGAGGAGGAAAAACGGTGCGTAAGGACAGAGGAGCTGCTCTGCCTTTGATGTTCTTTGTATGCTTGGATTCAGATTTGGTTTGAATTTATTCTTGCACTCATTGGACTGAAAACTAGCTAACACTAGAAAATATCAGTTCTGCAATATAGCGCGATATTTCATTTCATAATACTATATCAATATTAAAAAGTACTGTATGGATATTTTTAGGTACTTATTCAAATGCAGATATTGTGAAGGTTCATTTTTGTTTTTCTTTTATTTCTTATTTCACACTCTTTTATTCAATAATGTTGGTTCCTTTGTTGGATTGAACTCAAATCCTGTTCTGATGTTAGTTGTGAACTAATAGAATCTGAACATTTGAACAGGATCTGAAACTGGAATGTCTGGAAAACAGAATTTCAGTTTGAACGCAGTTGGAACATTTGGTGATAGAACATTAGATTAGAATTATCATTTCTTGCCATCATGAACACATTATATAACTGAGAGACGGCCCTCTTTAGTGTGGAGCTAGAAGCTTGTTTTAAAATTTGGTACCAGTTAGACTCAGTTGGTGTTAAGTTTGTGAATTTACATTCTTTATTAAAATAATCACTCATTTGGAGGAACCTGAAAAAGTCCGTCTGTTCTGACCCATATTTGGTTTTTAGGGCCTGAAAGCATAAGAATGTCTCCTTATGTGTCAAAGAGAAGTCTGTTGCAAGTCCCTTCTTTTCCCAGGAGTGGAATCTTTTATCGCTTCTATTAGGAGGGAAATCCATGTCATATGCACACTACCTGAAGGTTTTAACATGTTATCAATTCCACATATTTTTAAAACTTTTTGCCATATTTTCATTGTATGTTGTAGCCATGGATTTATCCACTCAAGTTTTCATTAGTCATTACTGAAATTTTTTAAGGCAATGAGTTACCTCAGGTTTTTGAAGTCAACTCCACGTACACTATATTGCCAAAAGTACAGTATTCCCTCACCTGCTTTGACTCTCATATGAATGTCAGGTCCATCCCATTCCTAGTCTATGGGTTCAGTCTGACGTGGCTCCACCCTTTGCAGCTCTAACAGCTTCAACTCTTCTGGGAAGGCTGTCCACAAGGTTTAGGAGTGTGTTCATGGGAATTTTGGACCGTTCTTCCAGAAGCGCATTTGTGAGGTCCCACACTGATGTTGGACAGAAGGCCTGGCTCTCAGTCTGCGCTCTAATTCATCCAAAGGTGTTCTATGGGGTTGAGGTCAGGACTGTGTGCAGGCCAGTCCAGTTCATCCACACCAGACTCTGTCCTCCATGTCCAAATGGACCTTGCTTTGTGCACTGGTGCACAGTCATGTTGGAAGAGGAAGGGGCCGGCTCCAAACTGTTCCCACAAAGTTGGGAGCATGGAATTGTCCCAAATGTCTTGTTCTGCTGAAGCATTCCCAGTTCCTTTCACTGGAACTAAGGGGCCCAGCCCAGCTCCTGAAAAACAACCCCACACCATAACCCCCCCTCCACCAAACTTTACACTCGGCACAATGCGCTCCCACAAGTATCGTTCTCCTGGAGACCGCCAAACCCAGACCCGTCCATCAGATCGCCAGATGGAGAAGTGTGATCGGTCAGTCCAGAGAAGGCTCCTCCCCTGCTCTACAGTCCAGTGGCGGCGTGCTTTACACCACTGCATCCACCGCTGTGCATTGCACTTGCTGATGTATGGCTCGGATGCGGCCGCTCGGCCACGGAAACCCATTCCATGAAGCTGTGTGCGCACTGTTCTGGAGCTAATCTGAAGGACACATGAAGTTTGGAGGTCTGTACCATTGACTCTGCAGACAGTCGTCCACCTCTTCACACTCTGCGCCTCAGCATCCGCTGACCCCGCTCCGTCAGTTTCCGTGGCCTACCACTGCGTGGCTGAGTCGCCGTCGTTCCCAAACACTTCCACTTTCTTCTAATCCATCTGACAGCTGACTGTGGAATATTTAGGAGCCAGGAAAGTTCACCACTGGGTTTGTTGCACAGGTGGCATCCTATCACAGTTCCACGCTGGAATTCACTGAGCTCCTGAGAGAGACCCATTCTGTCCCAAATGTTTGTAAAAGCAGTCTGCATGCCTAGGGCTGGATTTAATCCACCTGTGGACATGGAAGGGACTGGAACAGCTGAGTCTGAGGATTTGGATGGGGGAGACCAGACTTCTGGCAGTATAGTGTATGTGGTCTGACAGTGCATGGTGTTTGGGCTTTTGTTCCTGCCCCTGCTGGTCTACAGGTCTTCAGTGCAGGGTTGAAATGGTGAAAGGGTTCACATGTTCACTAATACAGTAGAGTGCACCTCCAAACCTGTCTGCATATGCACTAACCCCCCCCCCCCCCCCCCCCCCCGTCTCCAGGTATCCACACCTGCTTCGTCTGTAAAAAGCGCAGTGAGGACGTTCGCCGCTGTATGATCCCTGTGTGTGGGAAGTTTTACCACGGCGAGTGCATCGCCAACTACGCGCCGACCGCACCGGTTAACCGAGGCTTCCGCTGTTCCATCCACGTCTGCCTCACCTGCTTCATCACCAACCCCAACAGCACGTCCATCTGTAAAGGTACGCCCTCTGTCCTCCTGTTGCCATGGTTACTGGTAGTGTTATTACCACTGTAGCAGATGACGGGTGGATGGTTTTAATTTTTATTGGATTCATTTGCATGTCATAAAACAGCAAGAAGAAAAATGAAAAGAAAACATTCAAACAAGTGATGTTGGGGACAATGGATGGATGGATGGATGAATGGATGAATTTATTTGGCATTAAATGTAGATAAATTGTTCGTTGAATCTCATTTGGTTTTCATTTATTATTTACTTATTTATTTTTATTAACCCCCCATTTTCCTCTTCTCCTTTTTTCTTTTTTTCCTTTCTCCTCATCTCTCTTAGTTTCAGTTACCTAATGATTGTATTTGGTCATATCCCTGATTTTTTTTTTTTTTTTTTTTTTCCCTTTTTTTTCCTTTTCTCTTTTCTTTTTCTTTCAGAAGTCCACATCACAACAGTCACACCACATACACATCTCACACACTCCACCACTCACAGAACATTTACACAACCAGGACAGGACATTGGTTTTTTATCACTGACTGACATGTTGTTTCTTTTGTATATTACATGCACATATATATCTTAACCCCCCCAAATTTTCTCAGTCTTCTTCCTCCACTTCTCATTAGTCCATGTGCATTCTGGATCAGACTGGATCTACAAAGACACTAAACACTGAGGAACAGGAAGAAAAGAGTTCACATTGGACTGAATTTTCTTTAGACCAGCGGTTTCCAACCTTTTTTGGCTCATGACCCCATTTTAACATCACAAATTTCAGGCGACCCCAGACATTCAAAATGGAGACATTTTATTTGACTAAAATTGTAATGTATTAATTGTCATGTAGTAGTTTGCTATAATATGTTGCAAATAAATATTAATTTTAGGCAACGTTTAGGCTATATAATGTAAATTTTTATTAGTAAGTTTAAATTTTTTATAAATTACTAGAAATTTCAGGTGACCCCACGTGGAGTCCAGACCCCAGGGTTGAAAATCACTGCTTTAGACATTTCAGGTTGGTCACATTTGTTCAGGTTATTCACATTTTATTGGTACAGGAGAGTTTGGAAATGTAAATATTTTCATAATTCAATGTTATTTTTTGCACTAAAACAGACATAATGTGAAGTTGTCATTATTTACAGACATAATGTAATATTATTTTTCCCATCAAACCCAGTTGTAAATCTGCAGTCCTTCTTTTGTGTGGGTTCTTCTGCTGTTATTATTGGACTGTAGATCACATTGGTCTGGATGTGGAACCGACACTAAAATGAGTTCCACAGCCTGGACTGTGGAATTTATACACTTTGGAAATTCATCCCAGGGGTCGGACTGGAACCTTTGGGGGGGCTGGGTTTGGCCCCTGGGACGCATGTTTGACAGCCCTGCTTTAAGTGATACCTGTGACTAACAGCAGCCGTTGCTGTGTTGCCGTGCAGGTCGCCTGGTGCGCTGCGTGCGTTGCCCCGTTGCCTACCACGCCACAGACCTGTGCATGGCAGCGGGCAGCGTGGTCCTGTCCAACAACAGCATCGTCTGTCCAAACCACTTCAGCCCTCGCCGCGGCGTCAAGAACCACGAGCACGTCAACGTCAGCTGGTGTTTTGTCTGCACTGAAGGTACGAGTCTCAGCTAGAGCTGGAAGAAAATATGGGTTCTGCAGTATATCGCAATATTTCATTTCACAATACTGTATCAATATTAAAAAGTACTGTATGGATATTTTTAGGTATTTATTCAAATGCAGATATTGTGCACTGTAAAAAAAAAAAAAAAACATAAAAAAACGGTAATATTCCAGCAGCTGGGGCACCAAAAAAATACTGTTTAATGACAGAAAATAACCATCTCATAAAAATACAGTAATTTTCCATAATTAAAATACAGTTTTTTGCCCTAACTTTACATGAAATTTGCTTTTTTTTTTTTACTTTTTAATGTTTAATAAAGAATATTTACATGTATTAAAACAATCCAATTCGCTATATATATATATATATATATATATGTATATATATATATATATATACACTACTCAAAAAAAGTTAAGGACCACTTTTTAATCTGTGTACAAGTTTTTTATATGAGGTATTCTACTTCTGGAAATACCCCAGTACAACTGTCCTGAATGTCCTCAAACACACTGTAATCAATTTCACACATGATTGGATTCAGTTGTTGCATAATGTCTCTGGCATCATTGCACATCCTGAAATGAGGGCCTATAGGGGTGTCAGCTGACCACGTGAAGTGGTACAAAAGTGGGTGCAAAAGCATTTTCTGTCTTTAGTCTCCACAATCAGACAACTTGGTGACAACAGCAATGCCGAGACGCCACCTGAGTGAACCAGAAGTTGCCAGAGCCCTAGGGATGCTGGAAGCTGGCCTCAGTCAGCGAAGAGTAGCCGAAATGATGGGTGTGTCGCACAGTGTCATCAGCAGAGCAAACCAAAGACACCGAGAGACAGGGCTATACTCCCAGAGACCCCGCAGTGGCCGACCAGTTGCAACAACCCCTGGAGATGATCGCTACTTGACGAATCTCAGCCTCCGCAACCGCTTTCACAGTGCACGTCGCCTCAATAATGACTTCACTGCAGCAACTGGAGTGATTGTTTCCACTCAAACAATCTGTAACCGACTTCACCGAGCCAATATGCATGCCAGAAGGCCAGCTCAGTGTGTCCCACTCACCCCTGCTCACAGAAGAATCCGTCTCAGCTGGGCTCAGGAGCATGTCAGATGGACCCAACAGCCATGGCGCCGAGTTCTGTTCACAGATGAGAGCAGATTCTCCCTTGACCACAATGATGGACGTGTGAGAGTCTGGAGGCAACCAGGAGAGAGACTTGCCGACCCCTGTATTGCAGAACATGACCGTTATGGAGGAGGCAGCATCATGGTGTGGGGAGGCATCGCCTATGGCAACTGTATTCGTCTCTACGTGGTCCCTGGGGGAGCAGGGGTGAGTGGGACACACTGAGCTGGCTACTCGGCTACTCTTCGCTGACTGAGGCCAGCTTCCAGCATCCCTAGGGCTCTGGCAACTTCTGGTTCACTCAGGTGGCGTCTCGGCATTGCTGTTGTCACCAAGTTGTCTGATTGTGGAGACTAAAGACAGAAAATGCTTTTGCACCCACTTTTGTACCACTTCACATGGTCAGCTGACACCCCTATAGGCCCTCATTTCAGGATGTGCAATGATGCCAGAGACATTATGCAACAACTGAATCCAATCATGTGTGAAATTGATTACAGTGTGTTTGAGGACATTCAGGACAGTTGTATTGGGGTATTTCCAGAAGTAGAATACCTCATATAAAAAACTTGTACACAGATTAAAAAGTGGTCCTTAACTTTTTTTGAGTAGTGTACATATATATATATATATATATATATATATATATATATATATATATATATATGTCACAGTAGAGATTGAAATCCAGTAGGATTCCTAATCCTACTAGGAGAGATAGGAATTGTGGTTTGTCCTAGGACAAACTGAAATCCTACAAGACATTAGGATCTGAAGATTGGAATTCCAATCTGTCCTAGGAGAATTTGCAATCCTACTAGGACAGATTGTAATTCTATTTGGAAGTGGGATCTGAAGATTGGAATTTCAGTCTGTCCTACGGCAAAAAATATAAGAATTCTGTCAGGACAATCTTGAATTCTATTAGGAGAATGTCAGATTATATCAAAATGTATGGAAAATAGACTGAATCATTTCACAGCCAAAATTCCAGTCAATTTCAGCATAGGTAAGCATACAATTTCGCCATCACTATTCCAGCTGAATTATTTTCATATCTTAGATACAGTATATGTCCCTTAGGTTAATACACATTGTAACCAGGGTGCCAGCCTTTTGGTCCAACCTTATTCAATGGCCGTATGTAAATGTCATTGGTATGTAAATGGACACATTTGCATAGGGCCATTATGAGTTAAATTCTCCAAGGACAGATTGGAATTCCAATCTTCAGATCCTAATTTCTTGTAGGATTTCAGTTTGTCCTAGGACAAACTGAAATTTCAATCTGTCCTAGTAGGATTAGGAATCCTACTGGATTTCAATCTCTACTGTGACATCTACATCTATATATATATATATATATATATATATATATATATATATATATATATATATACATATGTAAATAATTTTCAGTGAGACTCAGTTGTCCAATCCACTGATAAAAACTGTATTTGGACAGTTTATCAGTGCTTATACATGTTATACATTCACAAAAATAAATTTATTCAACATTTTTGTTGTGAAACCTCCTGTAATTACACAAGATATTTGTCAATGAACAAACAAGTCTGGTTCAACTGACAGAACTAATACTTCTGTTACCGTTAATTGTCAGTAATTTTATCTCGTTTTATTATTTTTTTACAGTATTAAACTTTAAATGAACAGTTTAATCTCATAAATAGGAAAGAAATATTTGTGAAATTACAATACATTTGCAAATGTATTTTAACTGTATTTTTCTGTGAAAAAAGAAAACCATTTCTTTTAAAAAATGGAAGTTTTCTGGTTATTCACAGTTACAGTTTTTTCCTGTTATTTTCCATTTGACATGTAAAATCACAGTCTGTTTTTGTCATTTCATTGATATTTTCCTGTATCTGAAAAATACATTTTTTTTACAGTGTGGAGGTTCATTTTAGTTTTTTGTTTATATTTTATTTATTATTATTTAACACTGTTTTATTAAATACTGGTTACTTAAATCATCCTAAAAGCACTTTTTACTGTCTTAGAGGCAGATGGGAGTTCCTTTGTTGGGATTGCACAAAATAAATGTTATGATTTGGGCTGTTAGAAAATATCAGTTGTGCAATATGTCGCAATATTTCACTTCATGATACTGTATCGATATTAAAAAGTACTATATTGATATTTTTAGGTATTTATTCAAGTGCAGATATTGTGGAGGTTCATTTTAGTTTTTCTTTTTTGTTTATATTTTATTTATTCTTATTTCACACTCTTTTATTCAATAATGTTGGTTCCTTTGTTTGGATTGAACTCAAATCCTGTTCTGATGTTAGTTGTGAACTAATAGAATCTGAACATTTGAACAGGATCTGAAACTGGAATGTCTGGAAAACAGAATTTCAGTTTGAACACAGTTGGAACATTTGGTGATAGAACATTAGATCCTGTTGGGATCAAATACAAATGTGTTTAGTATTTGTGCAGATTTCTGCTGGAATTCAATTCTTCAAGGAAATAATCATTTAAAAAAAAAAGAAACAAACAAAAAATTTGCCTTTTTAACATATCATGATCTATCGTATGGTGATCCTAGTATTGTGATTTGTATCGTGTTGCCAGATTCTTGCCGATACACAGCCCTACTCATGAAATCGCGTTGTGTGTCACGGCCGTTCTTACAGCATTTGGTGTGCTATACATACACATTTTCATCCTTTTGCATGTTATTCAACACCATTTGATCGCGTGTCAATGTACGCCTAGATCTTCAGTTTACATATCTGTAACTGCTAACCTGAACCCGAACCACTAATCACATGGTGTTTTACGTGTTGTGAACATACACGTGGAAACCTTATAATGTGTAGAGATGTTCTGTTGTGAGTGTTTTCCATTTCAGAGCAGAACCCAGTCCTGAGCTAACAGAGTGTTCCTGGTCCTGTAGGGGGCAGTCTGCTGTGCTGTGAGTCCTGTCCTGCAGCGTTTCACAGGGAGTGTCTGAACATTGAAATGCCCAAAGGCAGCTGGTACTGCAACGACTGCAAGGCCGGGAAGAAACCCCGATACAAGGACATCCTGTGGGTCAAAGTGGGCCGCTACAGGTACGTGTCCCTGAGGCTGGTCCAACAATCCTGGTCAAAAATACAGTTTCAGATCACCTCAATTCGAACCCTGCATTAGGTTTAAGCATTCAAAAGATGATTTAGGACAAAATTTGGAAGAAAAAGCAGATGTTTCAGAGGTTGCACAAGTTGCTGAAGTTTCTTGTAAATGGACTAATTGTTCATTTTCAGCAGAGCCGAGCTGAGCTGTAAGAGAAGAGCGGTACTATCAAAAGCAAGGTTTGAGGGATTCAGCTAGAGACAGAGTGAATGCACATCCGTCACTTCCCCCCAGGCCACGCCCCCAGGCCACGCCCCTCTCAGTCAGACTGAGCGGCAAAAACAAAGCGGCTCAACATGGCGGAGTACAGCAGTAACTCCAGCCAGAGCAGAAAACTGTGGAATATCAGATGAAATTAAAGACAACTGGACTGGACATGGATCCATCCAAGCTACCAAACAACCAGTGTTCTACCAGCACTGATCTGGGACAGAAATCACCTATCCTGACATTTACATGAACCTGAGTTCAACGCCGGGAAAATCCCCAATGCAAAGGCTGAAAGCATCCAACAGAGCCAGAGTTGTGTCCATCCTGGTCCTGGTTCATTAGAGGATTCCAGCTGGTGAGTGCTTTCATTCAACATACTATTGTTTTGGAGGTTTTGTGTCAGTGCAGACGGAGTTTGTTTTTTGGTGATTTGGGCGGTAAAGGCCCAGCAGTAGTGCTCACAGTTCACTACTGATTTACTGGAGTTGAACCCTTAGTACTGACCCAAGTGAGTGGATGATCTACTGGTACTGTGGAGATTTAAGGAGAGTTCACATCAAATACTGGATCCAACACAGATCCAACAGCTGTGTGCTAGAGGAGCCCCTGATCTGGAAAACTAGGTTAGCCTCAGTTTAAGCTAGTTTACAAATCATGTAGAGCACAAGGTTCACAATCACACAACTGAAGACACAAACGATTCAGTTCTGAAACATAGAACTAAATGACAGATGCTAACATGAAGAGCTTTACTAAGAAGGAACGTTAGCCAAAACCAGATGGAATTTAAGGGATGAGTTTACACCAGAACACAGCACAAATGAACGTTAGCAGACACAGATCCAGGTTTGGTTGTCTGGATTCCAGTTCTTTCTCTGAATTGCAGCGATCCATCTGCTTCTTCTGTCTGTGGCTTTAGGTCTCCGCTAAAACCAGAGCTCCCAGTGCTTTTAAACCTATTTGTGCGATCAATGGCACAACAGCTCTGCCCCATTTTTAGATTGTTCTAAAGTTTTCGCAGTATTCAAGACAAAGGCACTACTCATCTGCCTCTGTCTGACACTCAGTGGGCGGAGCCTCAGTGACTTCTGCTAGAGCTGACGTCACATGCAGACCCTCTATATATGGATGAAGTAACTCCGCCCACATCTGTGGTACTGGAGGAAATATATGGATGAAGTAACTCCGCCCACATCTGTGGTACTGGAGTAAATATATGGATGAAGTAACTCCGCTCACATCTGTGGTACTGGAGTGTAGAACTGGTTGTGGTCCATTCTGTGACTCCAGTGTGACACCAGAGCAGAAGCAGCTGATGGTGGACACCATGATGTTAAATGCAGGTTCTTTGGTTCCTCTAAAGCGTTGGGATGTCCTTCATCCATCAGATTGTGAAGGGAAGCAGATCAGGGCTTTTGTCTCCACCAGCACCATGCGTCTGTTTGAACCTTTGGATCTGCCACAAACATTCTGAACAGTTCCTCCAGTAGACTGGGCTGATGATGCAGACTTTCAGAAGGAGGAGAACACTGGGCATTCCACTAAAGCTGTCAGTGATGTCACTGACAGAGGGGCGGAGCTTATTCCAGACTTCATCTGGAGCCGAACAACAAATGCAGATCACAAACAGTACTGGCAACAAGTTGTCAAAGAACACAGGAACATTTTTGGTCATTTCAGTAAACCAACAGTGGTTGTTGGACTTTCTGAGGAACATTTTTATGTGAGTGTCAGTTTGATTTGGAGAATAAAATGACAGATTCTTCTAATCTGCCTTATTCATTTGGACAGTTGTTACAGTATATAGACATCTGCACCTGTCTGGGACACCTCTGAATATGAATTAATTTGCATCAAATTTGGACCGAAGTAATTTGGCCAGATATGGAACCAAATGCAGGGTTCGAATCCAGAGAATCTGAAAAAAACGATTTTTTGGACCACCCTAGTGTCCCTGTTGGACTCCATGGTCAATACAAGCCATCAAGGACAGAACAGAAGCAGGAACCCTTCTGGAACACTCACACATCATGTACAGCTGAACGTGTGCTTGTATTGTGTGAAGGTGGTGGCCAGCAGAGGTCAGCCATCCCAAAACCATCCCAGAGAACATCCAGAGGATGAGGCACGACATCGGAGAGTTCCCCGTTCACTTTTTTGGCTCCAACGACTACCTGTGGACCTACCAGGCCCGAGTCTTCCCTTATATGGACGTAGACGCCAACAGCAAAGAAAAGATGGGCAAAGGGGTAGACGCCACATACAAGAAAGGTACCTGACACTAGTACCTGATCTGACTCTAGTACCTGACTGGTGATCTGACATTAGTACCTGACTGGTGATCTGACATTAGTACCTGACTGTTGATCTGACACTAGTACCTGATATGACTGTAGTACCTGTCTGTTGGTCTGACACTAGTACCTGTCTGTTGGTCTGACACTAGTACCTGTCTGTTGATCTGACACTAGTACCTGTCTGTTGGTCTGACACTAGTACCTGTGTGTTGGTCTGACACTAGTACCTGTCTGTTGGTCTGACACTAGTACCTGTGTGTTGGTCTGACACTAGTACCTGTCTGTTGGTCTGACACTAGTACCTGTCTGTTGATCTGACACTAGTACCTGTCTGTTGGTCTGACACTAGTACCTGTGTGTTGGTCTGACACTAGTACCTGTCTGTTGATCTGACACTAGTACCTGTGTGTTGGTCTGACACTAGTACCTGTCTGTTGATCTGACACTAGTACCTGTGTGTTGGTCTGACACTAGTACCTGTCTGTTGATCTGACACTAGTACCTGTGTGTTGGTCTGACACTAGTACCTGTCTGTTGGTCTGACACTAGTACCTGTCTGTTGATCTGACACTAGTACCTGTCTGTTGATCTGACACTAGTACCTGTCTGTTGGTCTGACACTAGTACCTGTGTGTTGGTCTGACACTAGTACCTGTCTGTTGGTCTGACACTAGTACCTGTCTGTTGATCTGACACTAGTACCTGTCTGTTGATCTGACACTAGTACCTGTGTGTTGGTCTGACACTAGTACCTGTCTGTTGGTCTGACACTAGTACCTGTCTGTTGATCTGACACTAGTACCTGTGTGTTGGTCTGACACTAGTACCTGTCTGTTGATCTGACACTAGTACCTGTGTGTTGGTCTGACACTAGTACCTGTGTGTTGGTCTGACACTAGTACCTGTCTGTTGGTCTGACACTAGTACCTGTCTGTTGATCTGACACTAGTACCTGTCTGTTGGTCTGACACTAGTACCTGTCTGTTGGTCTGCTCTCTCAGCTCTGGAGGAGGCAGCTGTGCGCTTTCGTGAACTCCAGGCAGAGAAGGAGCTCCGTCAGCTTCAGGAGGACAGGAAGAACGACCGCAAACCTCCTCCGTATAAACACATAAAGGTCAGAGAAACTTTACAACCTGTTTGGACACAACATGACCTGAACTGTGTGCTCTGCCGTTAGTTTGTCCCAAAAATACCGGAACTTCTCCAGTTCCGTCCTCATGTTCGTCTTCATCTTTGGTCGTCTTTGTTAGCAGCATCTTCTCAGATGAAACTACTGATTGGATTAATTTCATATTTTTTGATGTAGCTTCCTTGGGACAATGTCTGCAAGGTTTGTTCACAGGTTTGAGAAATTTAGAGTTTAGAATTTTGGACTAATTTTACACTTTACTTAGAATGGGCCATATTTTCAGTCAATCGATAAATCTAATTTTATTTATGTAGCGTCACATCTAGGGACGGAACCATGTGAAAATTTCATATCACGGTTATTGTGACCAAAATTACCACAGTTATCATTATTATTGTGGTATTATTGAAATTGTGCTCAAAATGTTCAAAGAGTACTAATACACACTGAAATAATGTAGCGAATAATTAAACAGACTATGATGTTTTATAAGGTCGACTGGACATTAGGCATAAATGTTGTCTTCGTAAACATGCTAATAACTTGTCAGTCTAACAGTCTGATCGCTCTCTACTTGCTTTGATATTTATGGATAAATTCCTCATGGAAAAATTTGTACCCTTTATTGATTTTGTTCTTCTTGGTGACGGAGTTTTCTTCAATGAACCTTTGCAACATCAGCAAATGTCATATTTGTCAAATGACTCAGACAGGTTGTGTCCACTCTTATCCATTTGGTCTCACTGTGTTTACGCTTGACAGGAAGTCCTTTTCTGCAACAATTACATATTTCCGACAAGGGTGAAAAAGGTCGATACGTATATAAGTAACGCCGAGAGGGCGGGGTTTACGACCTATACCCAAACCAACCACAAAGGTGCATCCACTTCTAGGAGCCGATTGTACCATCTACTTTGTTTTTTAACATTGCAAATGTTTATATATTTATTATTTTTTACCAGTAGAACCGAACTGAGATGATGGTTTGTAAATGTACTCACTTCCATTTTCAGCTGATCAGTAACATAACACTTTTTTTCCAGCGTCTTCAGAAATGCACTACTTCATCCACAGACTAACGGTAACCTGGTTCTGACTCATTCAGGTCAACCGACCGATCGGAAAGGTTCAGATCTTTACGGCCGACCTGTCTGAGATCCCCCGCTGTAACTGTAAAGCCACAGACGACAGCCCCTGTGGGATGGACTCAGAGTGCATCAACCGCATGCTGCTGTACGAATGTCACCCACAGGTACGAAAAACCGAGACCGCATCCGAAAAAACGCACGTTCACAGACTACGATGAGTGTCCACATGAAACAGACCAAACCAAGAGTTGGGTGGAACTGTTCAAGATTATTGATGGTCTGAGGCAAATTTACCAAATACTTTATTCTATATTACTTTGATTTGGCAGCGATAGTTTGTGGTTACGTCCACCTTTAACCCTTAAAGACCCAAACGTCCACCTTTAACCCTTACAGACCCAAACGTCCACCTTTAACCCTTACAGACCCAAACGTCCACCTTTAACCCTTAAAGACCCAAACGTCCACCTTTAACCCTTACAGACCCAAACGTCCACCTTTAACCCTTACAGACCCAAACGTCCAGCTTTAACCCTTAAAGACCCAAACGTCCACCTTTAACCCTTACAGACCCAAATGTCCACCTTTAACCCTTAAAGACCCAAACGTCCACCTTTAACCCTTACAGACCCAAACGTCCACCTTTAACCCTTACAGACCCAAACGTCCAGCTTTAACCCTTAAAGACCCAAACGTCCAGCTTTAACCCTTACAGACCCAAACGTCCACCTTTAACCCTTACAGACCCAAACGTCCACCTTTAACCCTTACAGACCCAAACGTCCAGCTTTAACCCTTACAGACCCAAACGTCCAGCTTTAACCCTTAAAGACCCAAACGTCCACCTTTAACCCTTAAAGACCCAAACGTCCAGCTTTAACCCTTACAGACCCAAACGTCCACCTTTAACCCTTACAGACCCAAACGTCCACCTTTAACCCTTACAGACCCAAACGTCCAGCTTTAACCCTTAAAGACCCAAACGTCCACCTTTAACCCTTAAAGACCCAAACGTCCAGCTTTAACCCTTAAACACCCAAACGTCCACCTTTAACCCTTAAAGACCCAAACGTCCACCTTTAACCCTTACAGACCCAAACGTCCACCTTTAACCCTTAAAGACCCAAACGTTCACCTTTAACCCTTAAAGACCTAAACATCCACCTTTAACCCTTAAACACCCAAACGTCCACCTTTAACCCTTAAAGACCCAAACGTCCACCTTTAACCCTTAAAGACCCAAACGTCCACCTTTAACCCTTAAAGACCCAAACGTCCACCTTTAACCCTTAAAGACCCAAACGTCCACCTTTAACCCTTAAAGACCCAAACGTCCGCCTTAAAGACCCAAACGTCCACCTTTAACCCTTAAAGACCCAAACGTCCACCTTTAACCCTTAAAGACCTAAATGTCACATTGGAAAATATCAGTTCTGGACCAGATTTAGGACCACATATGAAAGTGGTCCGGGTCAGACTCAGGACCACATATGAAAGCGGTCTGGGTCAGATTTAGGACCACATATGAAAGCGGTCCGGGTCAGATTTAGGACCACATATGACAGAGGTCCGGGTCAGATTTAGGACCACATATGAAAGTGGTCCGGGTCAGACTCAGGACCACATATGAAAGCGGTCTGGGTCAGATTTAGGACCACATATGAAAGCGGTCCGGGTTAGATTTAGGACCACATATAACAGAGGTCCGGGTCAGATTTAGGACCACATATGACAGAGGTCCGGGTCAGATTTAGGGCCAGATATGAAAGTGGTCTGGGTCAGATTTAGGACCAGATATGACAGAGGTCCGGGTCAGATTTAGGACCACATATGAAAGTGGTCCGGGTCAGACTCAGGACCACATATGACAGTGGTCTGGGTCAGATTTAGGACCACATATGACAGAGGTCCGGGTCAGATTTAGGACTAGATATGAAAGTGGTCTGGGTCAGATTTAGGACCACATATGACAGTGGTCTGGGTCAGATGTAGGACCACATATGACAGTGGTCTGGGTCAGATTTAGGACCACATATGACAGAGGTCCGGGTCAGATTTAGGACCAGATATGAAAGTGGTCTGGGTCAGATTTAGGACCACATATAACAGAGGTCCGGGTCAGATTTAGGACCAGATATGAAAGTGGTCTGGGTCAGATTTAGGACCACATATAACAGAGGTCCGGGTCAGATTTAGGACCACATATGAAAGTGGTCTGGGTCAGATTTAGGACCACATATGACAGTGGTCTGGGTCAGATTTAGGACCACATATGACAGAGGTCCGGGTCAGATTTAGGACCAGATATGAAAGTGGTCTGGGTCAGATTTAGGACCACATATGACAGTGGTCTGGGTCAGATTTAGGACCACATATGACAGTGGTCTGGGTCAGATTTAGGACCACATATGACAGAGGTCCGGGTCAGATTTAGGACCACATATGAAAGTGGTCTGGGTCAGATTTAGGACCACATATGACAGTGGTCTGGGTCAGATTTAGTACCACATATGACAGTGGTCTGGGTCAGATTTAGGACCACATATGACAGAGGTCCGGGTCAGATTTAGGACCATATATGAAAGTGGTCTGGGTCAGATTTAGGACCATATATGAAAGTGGTCTGGGTCAGATTTAGGACCACATATGACAGTGGTCTGGGTCAGATCAGTGCTGTTCAGACTGTGTGGAACAGATCAGATCCAGGTCACATTTGGACCACACTCTCCTTCACTTTCATCACTTTAAACATGAATCAGATCTAACTGTCATGTCTTGTTTTGCTAATGCTAATGCTAATGCTAATGTGATGGGGAATCTGAACTAAATGGAGCCTCTGTTAGAACGCTGTGATTCTCCTCATTTTCCTCTGTTTTTTTTTTGTTTTTTTTCCTGTGGTTTAAACATGCCCTTCTGCACTTCCAGGTTTGTCCTGCGGGGGACAGATGCCAGAACCAGGCCTTCACCAAACGCCAGTACAGCCAGGTGGAGATCTTCAGGACACTGTCCCGGGGCTGGGGCCTGCACTGTGTCCACGACATTAAAAAGGTAACAGCAGTGGAAGGATGGAACCACATGAACATTTCATAGCGCAGTTTTTGTATTTTATTATTATTCATATTGTATTTTAATTCTTTTTTTTTCTTTTTTTTCCTTTTTTTTTTTTTTTCCTGTGTATTGTTCATTTCCGGTGGAGGTATTCATATAAATAAGCCTGTTTTGGCTTCTAACCTCTCCTGCACAACGATGTTACTTGTTTGAATGTTGTTGTGTTTTTTTTGTTTTTTCTCTTGCTGTTTTATGCCGTGCAAATAAATAAATCTAAATCTAAATCTTTGAAATGTCACAGCTAGGGATGGAACCACATGAAAATTTCAGAGCACAGTTATTGTGACCAAAATTATCATGGTTCTCATTATTATCGCGGTATTGTTGAAATGTGTTCAAAATGTTCAAAAAGTACTATTACACACACTGAAAGAATTTAACCAAGTTGTATTTTGAAAAACAAAAAAAACACAAATCCAATAACAGTCCCAGTGTCCCTTCTGTGTCAGAAACATTCACATATTAACCCTTAGTGGTCTGAGTCTATTCTGTCTGTTTTTCAGTCCTTTTGGTTTGGCCTTTATATACTATAGAAACAAATGTTTACTATACCCATGTTTGGATCTGTTTTTTCAGCACAACTTCATCTAGATCATCTGTCTGTTATTTTTTCACTTTAACCTACTATAAAAACACAAAAGGACAAAAAACACACAAAGAAATATAAAGTCCAATTTGAAAAATGTATATAATTTATTGCATAAATAACACACAGATGTTTAACGAACCTTTTCACAGACTTTAAAAGTGAATATTGGTTCCAAATATTAGGAATATAAAATTAAAATTGTAATTCAAACTCTACTCAAATATTTGACATTAAAGCAGATCTGTCCATCGGGTTTTTTCCCCTAAAAGTGCGTTAATCAAACACAGTTATCATGAGAATTAGAATTTAAACAGTAATACTAACTGTCTGTGATTTTACTGCAGTTTATCGTTATACCGGTAACTGTTACATCCCTACAGTAGTAGAGAAAAAAATGTAATAAACGACTAATCGTTCCCAAGGAAAAGAAGTTATGGGGGTTGCAGCTTCTCAGATGTGTCGAGTGGATGTTGTTGTTTGTCATAGCTTGTACTAGGGATGGTTAGTGTTACTGTTTAAATTCTAATTCTCATGATAACTGTGTTTAATTACTGCACTTTTAGGGGAAAAAACCTGATGGAAAGATCTGCTTTAATGTCATATATCTGAGTATAGTTTTAATTTAGTACAATTTTAATTTCATATTCCTAATATTTGGAACCAACATTCACTTTGAACCCTGTCATGCACAGTGGTGACTCCAGTGGTGACTCCAGTGGTCACTCCAGTGGTCACTCCAGTGGTCAGTTCTTCTCCAGCTGTTCTCTTGTATATTCATGGGTTTTGTTGTTTTAGTTCCATATCAGTCCACACAGTGGACGCTCATGCATCATGTAACTTTGCTTTTCTAGATAAACCTGATATGCAGTGAGATGTTTGAGTGTAAATCAGTTGCTGATTGTTAATAGACTGTAATTATCATTTTTTCTTTAACAAAATGGTTTTTTTTTTTACATTATCTCCATGAAGTGAGTAATAACTCGTATTAGAGTGTGTTCAAATATGAGAAAACATCAGATTAGCAGCATTAAAAGTGTTTTTATTTCATACTTTTCACACAGTAGATCAGTAAATACGTGTTTTTTGGTTTCAAAAATTAAACGTATCGTATCCAGCTGAGTGGACATTTTTGCAACTCCATGAAAAATAGGTTCATATAAAAATGATAATCACATTGGGGTTTTTTTCATGCCTAAAGAGGAATGAAAACAGGAAGGAAATATTGTGATTAAGGTTCTCATAATTAATGCATGAAAGGGTTAAAGTCTTTGAAAAGGTTCGTTAAGCATCTGTGTGTTATTTATGCAATAAATTATATACATTTTTCAAATTGGATTTTATATATTTTTTTTTTTTTTATAGTAGGTTAAAGTGGAAAAAATAACAGACAGATGATCTAGATGAAGTTGTGCTGAAAAAACAGATCCAAACATGGGTATAGTAAACATTTGTTTCTATAGTATATAAAGGCCAAATCAAAAGGACTGAAAAACAGACAGAATAGACTCAGACCACTAAGGGTTAATATGTGAATGTTTCTGACACAGAAGGAACAGTGGGACTATTATTGGATTTGGCTTGTTTGTTGCTGTTTCCTCCGCCAGGAGGGACTGTGATCACTTTGCTTTGTGTGTTTGTTTGTTTGTGTGTTTGTTTGTTTGTTTGTTTGTTTGTTTGTTTGTTCTCATCTTCAGTGTAAAACTCTTCCACCCATCTTTCCCAGATCTTCCCCACAGATAGGCCTAGGCCCTGGGACCAACCCAGTCCATTTTGGTCCCAGTAGGACAAAGTTCAAGGTCACAGCAAGGTCACAACATCTACAGTTTTCCATCTGTCATCACTGAGACATTTTCAGAAATTCATCCAAAATTCCACTCGACTCCGATTCTCCTCCAG
>NW_021941591.1:75000-235000 GCF_902148855.1 Sphaeramia orbicularis | reverse complement strand
CAGGGCCATATGGTGTAGCACAATGACTGGGGGCTACATGCTAATGCTAACAGGGCTATATGGTGTAGCATAATGACTGTGGGTTACATGCTAATGCTAACAGGGTGACATGGTGTATCATAATAACTTTTATAATCATGACTTGTTTGGTTGTTTTTTAACTGCCAGTGCTACTTCTGGACATGGACAGTTCTTTTTGTTTTGGACAAAGGTGACATTTGACTATTATGTTCTTCTCGTCCGTATCTCGTCCATCTGTCCACTGGACTGTCTTCTGCCGTCTTCACCCATTGGCTGAACACCAACAGGAAATAGAACTTTCCTGGTGCAGTTTTGATTCCTTAAAGTCTCGTGGTCTTGCTGGGTTTTTTATTTATTCGAGCAAATAAATTATGGCTGAAACGTGTGTTTCACTGGTGCAAGCGCTATTGAATATGTGCCAAGTAAAATATTATTGAAAATGGATTAGTAATGCTTTACACTACTGTGTTACAGCTAGGGATGTAACGATTATCAGTATAACAATAAACTGCAGTAAAATCACAGACGGTTAGTATTACCGTTTAAATTCTAATTCTCACGATAACTGTGTTTGAGTACTGCACTTTTCTGGAGAAAACGCTGATGTAAAGATCTACTTTAATGTCAAATATTTGAGTATGGTTTGAATTTATTACAGTTTTAATTTTCCATACCTAATATTTGAACCAATATTCACTGTTAAAGTCTGTGAAAAGGTTCGTTAAACATCTGTGTGTTATTTATGCAATAAATTATATACATTTTTCAAATCAGATTTTATATATTTTTTGTGTTTTTTGTCCTTTTGTGTTTTTATAGTAGGTTAAAGTGAAAAAATCATAGACAGATGATCTAGATGAAGTTGTGCTGAAAAAACAGATCCAAACATGGGTATAGTAAACATTTGTTTCTATAGTATATAAAGGCCAAATCAAAAGGACTGAAAAACAGACAGAATAGACTCAGACCACTAAGGGTTAATATGGGAATGTTTCTGACACAGAAGGGACATTGAACCAATTATCTTATTTGGTTTTTTTCCCAGAATCCAACTTGGTTCAGTTCTTTCAGTGTGTGTATTAGTACCTTTTGAACATTTTGAGCACAATTTCAACAATACTGCGATAATAATGAGAACTGTGATAATTTAGGTCACAGTAACCATGATATGAAATGTTCATATCATTACATCCCTAGTTACAGCAAAAGGTAATCTGTTACTGTAATGCATTACTTTTGTACCTCTGGTTAAATGTATAAATGTGTGGGTGTCCAGGCACAGAGCTTACCTTCAACTACAACCTGGAATGTCTGGGGAACGGGAAGACGGTGTGCAAATGTGGAGCGCCCAACTGCAGCGGATTCCTGGGAGTCAGGCCAAAGGTGAAGAACACCGACACAAGAATGGTCCAGTTTGGCTCTGTACTGAGTACATTTGGCTGGATATTGAATAAATTTACCTGCGGTAAAAAAAAACATTAGAATGAGCAGAACTATTGGCTTTGCCCACCAGAACAACCCTCCATCTGACGACAAAGGACGAAAGATGAGGAGGAGAGGCAAGAGGAAGAGCAAGGTGGTGGTGACCAAAGAGAGGGAGGACGAGTGTTTCAGCTGTGGAGACGGAGGACAGGTGGTGTCCTGTAAGAGGCCTGGATGTCCAAAGGTTTACCACGCAGACTGCCTCAACCTGACCAAGAGGCCTGCAGGTCAGTCAACGCCACACTGGACCTCAAGTGTGTCATCTGTGCAGCATCCAAGCAATGTCAGATGTTTTCCTACAGTTTGTTTTGAACTTTTTTACTTTATTTTGGCTCTATATTGAGTAAATTTGACTCTATTGAGTAAATTTGATTCCATATTGAGTAAATTTGACTCTATTGAGTAAATTTGACTATATTGAGTAAATTTCACTCTATTGAGTAAATTTGACTCCATATTGAGTAAATTTGACTATATTGAGTAAATTTGACTCTATTGAGTAAATTTGATTCCATATTGAGTAAATTTGACTCTATTGAGTAAATTTGACTATATTGAGTAAATTTCACTCTATTGAGTAAATTTGACTCCATATTGAGTAAATTTCACTCTATTGAGTAAATTTGACTCCATATTGAGTAAATTTGACTCCATATTGAGTAAATTTGACTCTGTATTGGGTTTGGAGAGCTCTACCCAAAGAGTAACTTTTACTCTTTTTAGAGAGGGACCAAATGTAATCTGAGTAGAGTCACATTTTCTCCAGTGTGAGTCCATTTTACTCCTGTGTGCATATTCTATTCAAACCCTCGTGTGTTCATGTGGTCGGATGTCCAACTCCTAACACGTGTGTAAATGTGAAAACTGTGTCCTAATGCATGTGGGTTTTGTGTGGACCTGTTTTTACTTTCTCCTGCTTCAGTGTTAAACCCCCCCTCTTCCTTTGTGCCCCCCCCTCCGCAGGGCGCTGGGAGTGTCCGTGGCATCAGTGTGACGTCTGTGGGAAGGAGGCGGCGTCCTTCTGTGAGATGTGTCCCAGCTCCTACTGCTGCCAACACCGGGAAGGCCTGCTCTTCATCTCCAAACTGGACGGAAAACTGTCCTGCAGCGAACACGACCCCTGTGGACCCGACCCGCTGGAACCGGGGGAGATCCGGGAGTACGCCCCCGACCCCCCCCGAAGCCTGCCCTCAGGGCTGGGCATGGCCGTCATTCCCTCGTCTTCCTCCTCTTCTTCTTCTTCTTTGAACACTACTACAGGTAAGGCTGTGTATCGGCAAGAATCTGACAATACGATACAAATCACAATACTGGGATCACGATATGATTTATCACAATATATCATGATACTGTTAAAAAGGCAAATTTTTTGTTTGTTTCTTTTTTTAAATGATTAATTCCTGGAAAAATTTAATTCCAGCAGAAATCTGCACAAATACTAAACACATTTGTATTTGATCCCAACAGGATCTAATGTTCTATCAGCAAATTGTTCTAATTCTCAGACAGTAAAAAGTGCTTTTAGGATGCTCCAAATAAACATTATTTAGTAAAACAGTGTTAATAATAATAATAATAATAATGATAATAATAATAATAATAATACATTTTATTTATAGGCACCTTTCTTGGCACTGAAAGACACCATACAGTAAAACAGGAGAATATAAAACAGAGCAAAAAATAAAAGGCAGGTTAAAAATTGGACAGTGCAATTGTGGTCATAAAGAGAAAGAGGTCCTAAACAGATGTGTTTAATAAATTATATATATATATATATATATATATATATATATATATATATATATAACATAATGTTAGGAACTAACATTATTTAATAAGAGTGTTGAATAATAAATAAAATATAAACAAAAAAAATTCCTTTTTAACAGTATCATGATGTATCGTGATATAGCATTAGATCGATGTGATATATTGCAATATATCATGATACTGTTAAAACGGCAAATTTTTTGTTTGTTTCTTTTTAAAAAATGGTTATTTCCTGGAAGAATTGAATTCCAGCAGAAATCTGCACAAATTCTAAACACATGTTTATTTGATCCCAACAGGATCTAATGTTCTATCACCAAATGTTCAAACTGTGTTCAAACTGAAATTCTGTTTTACAGACATTCCAGTTTCAGATCCTGTTCAAATGTGCAGAACTAACATCAGAACATTATTTTAGTTCAATCCCAACAAAGGAACGAACATTATTTAATACAAGAGTGGTAAATAATAATGAATAAAATATAAACAAAAAACTAAATTGTACCTCCACAATATCTGCATTTGAATAAATACCTAAAAATATCGATACAGTACTTTTTAATATCGATACAGTATTGTGAAATGAAATATTGTGAAATATTGCAGAACTGATATTTTCTTACAGCCCTAGTTGTAAACAGTGTTAAATTCCTACACTAACACCCTTCCACCAAGAGAGTAAAAAAGCTGAATTGACACATTTAACATTTGACATAGAACCAAAAATAATAATGTAAATTAACCAATGTTGGTGTGAATCACTGACATATGACAAAATAAGTAAAAAAAAAAAAAATAAATGTTTTTTTGCATCAAAAAACATGGCATTTAACGCGTTAAAGATATGACAATTCTTGAGTATTTGGTATTTGTGTGAAATAAAATATTGCGATATATCGCAGAACTGATATATTCTTCCACCTCTACCTGCAGGTGTGAACAGCGGTACCCAGGGGGCGGGGCCCATCAGCGCCGGCGCTGGCGTGTGCTCTTCGGAGTCTTTCCCTCCTTTTTCCATCCCCGTCCCCATCACTATCCCAGTAGTGGCTCCTCCCCCCTCTCCACCCGACCCCCCCAGCAGCTCTGAAGCCCCCAGCAGCCCCCATGTGTTTGAACTACCACACTACTCTCCAATCTCCTCATATGAAGAAGAGGAGGAGGAGGAGGAGGAAGGGGAGGAGGAAGAAGAAGGGGAGGAGCTAGTGGATGAAGTGGAGGAGGAGGTGGTGGAAGATAGTGAGATGGGGAAGGAGAAACCTGATCCACATGAGGAGGACGGAGATGACGACGAAGTGGGGCTGGAATACCTGGAGATCAAAGAGGATGAGGAGGAGAACGACGACGAAGAGGAAGAGGAGGAGGAGGAGGAGGAGGAGGAGTGATTTGAACAGTGTCACAAAGGCAGCAGGTGCAGGTTAAAGTCTCCAAAGGAGGAAACGGAGGCACACTTAACACCCATAGGCCAGTCTGTCCCTGTTTCTGTCCAACCAGTGAGCAACGTACGCAAAAACTAAACTGAACCTGTAATGAACCCACCAGTGAACCCAGAAAGACACAACATGCCAGTAAATATTGTACATGGATTCATATATACATGGATTTATTTATTTAGTTTTGTCCGATGAATTGCTTCATATTCTCTGATCTGGCTCCGCCCACACAGCAGCTCTGAACGCACTGTTCCCATTTTTACGGGTCAAATCCAATTTTTGTGTGTGTGTTGGTTCATATTCCACATTAAATACGATTTCTATCAGTTTTGAGTCTGAACTGAATGTGACCCTGAAGTGACCCACATGCACTAAAGAGGTCCTGAAGTGACCCACATGCACTAAAGAGGTCCTGATGGAATACCAGACCACGCAGACACACACTGTGTTTACAGAAGGAAATATGGTTTTTCGACACAGAATTGTGACGTTTGTCGCATTTCAGTGACGTAAAGGTCAGATAAATGTGACCTGGACGTTCAGACTGAAGTCACATTGGAAAAGATCAGATCTGGATCAGATTTAGGACCACATATGGCAGTGGTCTGGGTCAGATTTAGGACCACATATGACAGTGGTCTGGGTCAGATTTAGGACCACATATGACAGTGGTCTGGGTCAGATTTAGGACCACATATGACAGTGGTCTGGGTCAGATTTAGGACCACATATGACAGTGGTCTGGGTCAGATTTAGGACCACATATGGCAGTGGTCTGGGTCAGATTTAGGACCACATATGACAGTGGTCTGGGTCAGATTTAGGACCACATATGAAAGTGGTCTGGGTCATATCAGTGCTGTTCAGACTGTCTGTATCAGATCAGATCCAGGTCACATATGGGGAAAATCAGATTTGGTCCACATTTCCCTGCAGTGTGAACGGAGCCTGTATAAAACTGTATAAAAGTTCTGGGACTTTTGCACCTTGTCACGGCAGATCTGGAACTGACACATGCAGTAGAAGTCTGGATCTGTGAGCAGATGGAATGGCAGAAACGTCCTGTCATTTGGATGTTGTCACCCTTTTTCTGTTTGCTTCGGGTCTTTCTTTTTGACAGTATTCGCAGGTGTCATCATGTGCAGAACATAAATGTAGGCAGACTTGGTGTGATAGCACAGACGAAGCTTTGTCTTAGTTTAGGGCCAAACCGTTCTGGTCTAGTCCCAGATCTAATGTTTCCATTATGTCTAAAGACTTAGTTGGACGTTACTTGATATACACGCTGGCTAAAATCCAAAAAAAAAAAGAGGTGTAAGAGGTCTGTAAGTCCTTGTATATTTGTCTCATCCACCTGAAACAGCAGCTGCAGCTGAAACAAGAGGCTCAGTGTTTTTCCAGAAGGTTCTGTGGACTTTGGTCACTTAGGGCTGGATGATAGGCCCAAAAAGGATCAGCACCAACACACTCATATTCATCAGTACTGATCTGTATTATTAAGGCTGTGTATCAGCAAGAATCTGGTGATACGATACAAATCACAACACTAGGATCACATGTGATATCCGAATCAGATTTATTGCCGAATAATTTTTACATTACAAGGAATGTGTCTTGGTTCTGTTGGTGCAAACAGTTAAAAGAAGCAGATATCAAAAATAAAAAATAAGAATATAGAAAAACAGAAGTGTTTGCCTTCAGAAGTGAAAAAAAGAAAAAAGGTATTATATACATATATACACTACTCATGGTACATGATATATCACAATATATCACAATATATCATTATTTTTGTGCGATACCAACAAAGGAACTAACATTTAATAAAAGAGTGTTAAATACTAATAAATAAAATATAAACAAAAAAATTGCCTTTTTAACAGTATCATGATATATCGTGATATAGCATTAGATCGATGCAATATATCACAATACATCATGATACTATTAAAAAGGCAATTTTTGTTTGTTTCTTTTTTTAAAAAATGATTATTTCCTGAAAGAATTGAATTCCAGCAGAAATCTGCACAGATTCTAAACACATTTGTATTTGATCCCAACAGGATCTAATGTTCTGTCACCAAATGTTTGTAATTCTCCTCGTTTCCAAAGGAACTGCCATCTGCCTCTCAGACAGTAAAAAGTGCGTTTAGGAGGATTCAAATAAACATTATTTAATAAAACAGTGTTAAATAACAATAAATAAGATATAAACAATAAAGAAAAACAAAAAACTAAAATGAACCTCCACCATATCTGCATTTGAATAAATACCCAAAAAATATCCATACAGTACTTTTTATTATTGATACAGTATTGTGAAATGAAATATCACGATATCTTACAGAACCAATATTTTCTAACACCCTTTTTTTTCTCTCCTGAGCCCATTTTAACATCACAAATTTCTGGCGACCTCAGACATTTAAAATGGAGACTTTTTTCCCCCTTTTTTTTTAGCTAAAATTCATTAGTTTTTGATCCTGTAATAGTTTTCTCTGCTCTGTTTCAAATCCAGGTTAATGTTAGAGGACATTTAGTCTGTATAATGTCTATTATTGTGGACAGAGGCAGTAAATCCAGGTGTAGATTACTGCACAAAGGCTCAGGATCTGTCCAGTCAGTCCAGCTGGGATTTACAAGGAGGACAATGAATACTGAACAAACAAGAACTGAAACTAGGAATTATGAAAGAGCTGCAGCATCTGAAACTGACCACAATGAACATGTGACACAGAAACAGAACCACACAGAAACAGAACCACAGATAAACAGAACCACAGATAAACAGAACCACACAGAAACAGAACCACAAACAGAACCACAGATAAACAGAACCACACAGAAACAGAACCACAAACAGAACCACAGATAAACAGAACCACACAGAAACAGAACCACAAACAGAACCACAGTGCTTCAGTTTCACAACCACAGTTTGGGATTGGCTCTGTCAACTCAACATATATTTATTTATTTGTAGCTTGTTGGGGTTTTTTTCAAATATTTCAAATATATATATATATAATATATATAATATATATAATATATTTCAAATTCCAGGCGACCCCACATGGGGTCCAGACCCCAGGGCTGAAAACAGTGGTTTAGAACTTTACTGACCCCCTGGGCAGAACCCTCAGGTGAACACAGTGAACCTTTATGTAAAACAGCAAAACACTAACATCTGACAAGTGTTACAGCCAACACGAGCTGTGTTTTCATGAACATAGTTTAATGCTTTTTTAAAAAATTATTATTATTATTATGTTGTTGTTGTTGTGAACTGCTCAGCTCTACAATATTGTTCAGACTCACTTGAGCTGCTTCCTGCTTCTTTTGAAAAAGTATTCACAAAAATGTGCATAAATGGAACAGGCCTCAGCTTTTCTATTTATGTTCTGATGTTCTGAACATTGAACTCCACAGATCCCTCAGACGGACGGTTCTGCACCATCTTAATGTATATTCCCATAAAGCACAGGTGTCAAACATGCGTGCCGGGGGCCAAATCCGGCCCACCAAAGGGTCCAGTCCAGCCCCTGGGATGAATTTATGAAATACAGAAATTAAACTGAAGATTATTAATAATCAAGGATGTTGAAATCATTTTAGCTCAACTCAATCCACAGTGGGTCAGAACCAGTGAAACTATCAGAATAACCTAGAAATAATGAAAAGTGCTAATTTTCCTCTTTGTTTTAGTGTAAAAAAAAAGTCAAATTACACAAAAATGTTTACATTTACAGACTGGCCTTTTACAAAAAATGTGAATAACCTGAACAAATATGAACAACCTGAAATGTCTGAAGAAAAGTCTGTGGAATTTCACCAATATTCTGCCTGTTATGAAATAGTTTGTATATTTGTAGATCCACTGTGATCTGTAAGTTTTAATGCACATGTATAAATGATCAACTGAGGCACAATAGTGTTAAAATTACACTGATTTTTCTTCAGAATTTTCAGTTGTTAATATTTGTTCATGTTAATTTCAAGTACAGTTCATAGATGTAAATATTTTCATTATGGAATTTTACTTTTTTCACTCAAAAACAGAGAAGACTTTGGAGTTGACATTATTTCTCAGTTCGTATCCTATTATTTATATTATTTTCTTGGTCCGGCCCACTTTAGATCAGATTAGCCTGAATATGGAACTGAACGAACATGAGTTGGACAGACCTGGTCTAAAGCAGAAACACATGTATGTGGCATAACTACCCTTATCTTTCTATCATCCAGCCCTAGTCTGCATTCCTTTAGATCAGAATAGTTTTAGTGATGCTTCACATTTGACTGACGTCCTCCAAAGTCACATGATCTACAAAAATGTCAACGTGCCAGCCGGGTGACGCCTTCTGCGGCGGAATCTGCGATCAAATTGTTGCAGGACCAGCGAAATATCGACGAACATTTCGAGATGAAGGCGTCGATCATTTCCTGTGAAACTACAGTCACATGACATCAGCTGGTCTGACAATGCATTTCATCTGACAGTGTTTGAATGTTGATGCTAAAAATGTTGGGATGGCATCTGCCCACAGCCAGGGACAGGATTGGACGGTTTTTACGTAAAACAAAAAAAGGTCCAAAACCCACGGATTCAGTGTTTTAAGACGTCAGGATGGGACTGAAACGGACCGCCACGGGACACCGAAAGGGTCCGAAAAAAAGCATCTGGATGGGAGTCGAACTGAAGACAATGTGAGGCAGATGAGGAGGGTTTGAAGGGTGGGGAAGGACGGGTGGAGAACAGGTTTGGAACTGATGAACGGTGGGGCTAAAATGCAGAGATACATGGAAGTCAATCGGTCTCATCAGATTCTGAATTATAAAAGCTATTGAATTTCTAGCACTGAATTATTTTGGACTGAAATTAAGTATCTGAATGTTTTGTCTCTGAACTCAACTATGTTCATAAATTTACAATAAAAAAAATTCAGATGCAAAAAATCAGATGCAAAAAATTGAAAAGCAAAAAATTCAGATGCAAAACTGTCAGATCACACATCTGCGCTGACCGTCTTCCTGCATCAGCGTCACATGACCAACCTAACATGACTTGATTGGCTGGCTGTGGGTTCGACTTGAGATAGAATCGATCGCTTATCCTTGGAGTCCCAGATGTGGGATCAGAATTTTTTGCTTCTAATTTTTTGCATCTGATTTTTTTGCATCTGAATTTTTTGCATCTGATTTTCTTGCTTCAGAATTTTTTGCATCTGATTTTTTTGCATCTGAATTTTTTGCTTCTGAATTTTTTGCATCTGTATTTTTTGCATCTGAATTTTTTTTATTCTAAATTTATGAACACAGTTGAATTCAGAGACAAAAAATTCAGATATTTAATTTCAGTGCCAAAAAATTCAGCGCTAGAAATTCAGTGGCTTTTATTACTCCGACTCTGATGGGACAGATGGACTTCTGTAGTGATAGCACTAAGTTTGTTCCAGTGTGTACGCTGTGCTCTGTATTTATTATTTATATGCTGTTCTGTGACGCACAAATAATAAAAATGAGAAAGGAGAGTTTGTACACGCTCTCCTCGTCCGTTGTAACTTCCAAGTCTTTGATGGGACGCAGACTCCTGCTCATGACGCTTTCACTTCAGTGTGTCGTTATTTCCACATGTGTGTTGCTCTGTCTTCAACCTTCATTTTGTCAGTGTGTGATTTGACAAATACCTTAACCCAGGGTTCTAAACTCCTGTTCTTTAGGTTCCACATTCAGTCTGATCTGATCTGCAGTGGACCCAACCAGGAAAATAAGAACCCATAAAGAATGACAACTGACCATGGGGTTTTAATGAAAAACAAAACATTAAATTATGAAAATACTTACTTTTATAAGTTATCCAAACAAAAAAATAATACAAATAACAAAAAAAGAAAACAATCGCATTGTCCAATTTTTTAACCTGCCTTATTTTTTACTCTGTTTTAGTGCTTGTTTTATATTCTACTGTTTTACACTACGGTGTCCTTGAGTGCCAAGAAAGGTGCCTATAAATGAAATGAATAATAATGATAATAATAATTATTATTATTATTATTAGCAGCATTGTACCCGTGGTGCCATTGTACGAAAGCGCCCTCCCATGCTGCAACATCGAGACCCTATTGGACAAACACGCCCCTGACACAGAATGTCCATTATAGTAGGATTATTATTATTACCTCCGCCAAGGAGGTTATGTTTTTGCCAGGGTTTGTTTGTTTGTTTGTTTGTTTGTCTGTCCGTTAGTGTGCAACATAACTCAAAAAGTTATGGACAGATTTGGATGAAATTTTCAGGGTTTGTTGGAAATGGGATAAGGAAGAAATGATTAAATTTTGGTGGTGATCGGGGGTGGGGGGGCCCACGGGGGGGGGCCACTGATCAGCCTTGGCGGAGGTCTGCACTCTCCGAGTGCTTCTAGTTATTATTATTATTATTATTATTATTATTATTATTATCATTATTATTATTATCATTATTATTATTATTATCATTATTATTATTATTATTATTATCATTATTATTATTATTATTATTATTATTATTATTATTATTATTATTATTATTATTATTAAAACGGACATTTCTTCAGTAAAATCAGTGTAATTTTCTCAGTCTTCTTCCTCCACTTCTCATTAGTCCATGTGCATTCTGGATCAGATCTCCAAAGACACTAAACACTGAGGAACAGGAAGAAAATGTGTTGTGTTCGAAAATTTGTTGAAAAATGTTGATTTTGTTCATTAGTTTAGCTGTTTTTGTTCATTTTTTGTTACTTAAATTATTCTTTTACTTTATTTTATGCAAATGTTTTTCTTATGTTTTTTCCACATTATTGTTTTGTAAGTTTTTTTTTGTTAAAAAGAGTTCAAACTGGACTGAATTTAATACAGACATTTCAGGTTGGACACATTTGTTCAGGTTAGTCACATTTTATTGGTACAGGAGAGTTTGGAAATGGAAAGAGTTTCACAATTTAATGTGATTTTTTGCACTAAAACAAAGACAGAAATTGGAAGTTGTCATTATTTACAGACATAGTGGAATATAATGTCTTTTCACATCAAACCCAGAGGAAAATCTAGTCATTATTTTTTATAGGTTATTATTTGACTGTAGATCAGATTGGTCTGGATGTGGAACCGACACTAAAATGAATCTGTGGAATTTTTACACTTTGTAAATTCATCCCAGGGGTCGGATTGGAACCTCTGGGGGGACGCATGTTTGACAGCCCTGGTTTAGG
The DNA here is from genome assembly GCF_902148855.1 of Sphaeramia orbicularis. Lineage (NCBI taxonomy): Eukaryota > Metazoa > Chordata > Actinopteri > Kurtiformes > Apogonidae > Sphaeramia > Sphaeramia orbicularis. Next base: position 223,048 of record NW_021941591.1, on the reverse strand, counting down.
GAGTATTTGAAAAGTATTTTTTAAAGAATGGTTTGGCTCCTTTGTGTAACTAGTTTCTGTACCAATGCCTTTTTTACAGTTGCCCAATAAGTAATGTTTCATTCCGGTGTATTATTATTATTATTATTATTATTATTATTATTATTATTATTATTATTATTATTATCATTATTAGATCTGAACCACTGACCTGTTTCAACTGCTATAATATAAATATATCAGAAAAGGTTATGAAGTACGTGCACTTTGGCCTGGATTCATTTTTCCATTCTGTGTGAACTGAGGAAATGGAAAAAAAAAAAACAAGCATTCCCTGCTCAAATCTGTTCCAGGATGTTCATTTTTATAGTGCAGCATCTTTTTGTATAATAATGGCAACATTTGTCTAAAATCCAAGTCTTATAACCGACACATAGTGACATAAACTGTATAATAACGAAATAAATAAATAAATGATGGAAGATTAGTGAGTGTTCATGTGCTCACAGTAGGTTTATGTCAGTACCAAGGTTCCAATAGTTCTGGATTTTTCATTCTAATTTAGTTTGGACTTTTTTTTCTCTAATTCAGTTCGTTTTAATTCGTTTTTAGAGCAGGTTTGATAGTTTTTATTAGTTTTCTTTTTTTCTAAATACTTAGTTGTAATTTAGTTGTGGTTTAATTTTAGTTCAGTTGTAGTTCAGTTGTAGTTCAGTTTTAGTTCAGTTGTAGTTCAGTTGTAGTTTAGTTGTAGTTCAGTTGTAGTTCAGTTGTAGTTCAGTTTTAGTTCAGTTGTAGTTCAGTTGTAGTTTAGTTGTAGTTCAGTTGTAGTTCAGTTGTAGTTCAGTTGTAGTTCAGTTGTAGTTCAGTTGTAGTTCAGTGGTCTCTTTTCTCTTCTTCTCTGTGCTCCTATTCAAATCAATCCCAGACAGGACTCTGCTGCTTTAGTCTCCATGTTTCCAGGTAGAGTGGGGACCAGAAGACGACTGGAAACCACAAGTGAACACAAGTGACGGAGCAAAAAGTGTCGTATGGAGACAGCACAGAAAACTGAGAGAGACAAAGAAATCCATTGAACATCAATCTGACATTGACAAAGACCAAAACCAAGGGAATTTGATCCATAATTTGTATCTGTTTTAGTTAGTTTAGTAAACACACAATACAGTTTCAGTTAGTTATGGTTTTTTCTTTTAATTCTAGTTTTTATTTATTTCAGTGAATGAAAATGTTTGTACAGTTCTAGTTTGGGTCATTTCGTTAGTTTTCGTTGTTTTGTACCTGCAGCTGTTTTCTCGAACCCAGACGCACTGGGCTGTTGGAATGTGTTTGGCCCTGGTTGGCCACTGTACAAAGCAGACTCCAGCATAAACAGTGCACAAGAGTGTGTAAATAATATGTGATGAACCTCTGATGGCATTTAAACCATTTAACCATAAATGATAGCAGGAAGTGTGTGTATGTACGGAGCCCGGGAAGGGACAGGAAGAAAATACTACTATTTGTGTTGTAATGCAAAAGTATTGTGTTAGAACACAAAAGTAAAAAGTAAAAAAATTAAAAATCAAATAAATAAAAATTTAAAAAGAAAAAAAAAAAAAGAACACAAAAGTATGGGGTCATTTCCACAACTGCAGTTCTTGTTCTTGTTGGGTTTTCCCTTGGGTGCCGATGGCGGGGGGTGGGGCCATGACAAACTCATGGAGCCCAGTATTTGTGGTATTTGACCGGGGGGGGGCAGTGGATGTAGAAGTTGTGAAAATTTGGTGTGAGATGTGCTGAAGAACAGAGGTGTAGAAGTCTGGAGGTGAACGCTGAAAACATGACAAGTTTCACTGTCGTTTTCACGGTATCACAAAGTGACGTTATTTATGGACCACACCCCTACGTACATTTACACACACACACACACACACACACACACACAGAGTCCGACAGATTGAGAAAACAGTCTATTTCTGTCGGGTGTCCACAAGGATTCTGCTTCCATGGGGTCCATAGTTGGTAGCAACGCCCCTGAGTGTTCCTACTAGGACTGTGTATGGGCAAGAATCTGGAGATATGTTACAAATTACAACACTAGGATCAACATACGATATGTCATGATATATCATGATACTGTATATCGTATGTTGATCCTAGTGTTAAAAAGGCAATTTTTTGTTTGGTTTCTTTTTTTTAAATTATTTCCTTGAAGAATTGAATTCCAGCAGAAATCTGCACAAATCCTAAACACGTTTGTATTTGATCCAACAGGATCTAATGTTCTATCAGCAAATGTTCCAACTGTGTTCAAACTGAAATTCTGTTTTCCAGACATTCCAGTTTCAGATCCTGTTCAAATGTTCAGATTCTATTAGTTCACAACTAACATCAGAACAGGATTTGAGTTCAATCCAAACAAAGGAACCAACATTATTGAATAAAAGAGTGTGAAAGAAGAATAAATTAAATATAAACAAAAAACTAAAATGAACCTCCACAATATCTGCATTTGAATAAATACCTAAACATATCCATACAGTACTTCTTAATAGCGATACAGTATTGTGAAATGAAATATCATGATATATTGCAGAACTGATATTTTCTTCCAGCCCTCATTCCTGGACTGCAGTTGTTGGTTCGTACCAAACAGGACCACAGAAGGACTGGACCTCCTGCTCTCAGGGCGGTTGATCGTCTGTTGATCCATGGACGTAGGTACATAGGTGGGTCCACGTAGGTGGATCTGGAGAAGGCGTTCGACCGTGTCCCTCGTGGTATCCTGTGGGGGGTGCCTCGGGAGTATGGGGTCCGGGGCCCTTTGCTAAGGGCAGTCCGGTCCTTGTATGACCGAAACAGGAGCCTGGTTCTCATTGCCGGCAGTAAGTCAGACCTGTTCCAGGTGCATGTTGGTCTCTGGCAGGGCTGCCCTTTGTCACCGGTTCTGTTCATAATTTTTATGGACAGAATTTCTAGGCGCAGCCAGGGGCCGGAGGGGGTCCGGTTTGGGGACCACAGGATTTCATCTCTGCTTTTTGCAGATGACGTTGTCCTGTTGGCCTCATGGAACCTGGACCTTCAGCGTGCCCTGGGGCGGTTTGCAGCCGAGTGTGAAGCAAGCAGGATGAGGATCAGCACCTCCAAATCTGAGGCCATGGTTCTGGACCGGAAAAAGGTGGTCTGCCCTCTCCGGGTCGGTGGGGAGTCTTTGCCCCAAGTGGAGGAGTTTAAGTATCTCGGGGTCTTGTTCACAATGAGGGAAGGATGGAGCGTGAGATTGACAGACGGATCGGTGCAGCGTCTGCAGTGATGCAGTCGCTGTACCGGTCTGTTGTGGTTCAGAAGGAGCTGAGCCGAGAGGAGAAGCTCTGGATTTACCGTCAGTCTACGTTCCTACCCTCACCTATGGTCATGAGCTTTGGGTCAGGACCGAAAGGACAAGATCCCGGATACAAGCGGTCCAAATGAGTTTCCTCCGTCGGGTGGCTGGGCGCACCCTTAGGGATAGGGGGAGGAGCTCAGTCACCAGGGAGGAGCTCGGAGTAGAGCCGCTGCTCCTCCACATCCAGAGGAGCCAGCTGAGGTGGATCACACATCTGTTTCGGATGCCTCCTGGACACCTCCCTGGGGAGGTGTTCTGGGCATGTCCCACCGGGAGACCTGAGGGAAGACCCAGGACACGTTGGAGAGACTATGTCTGTGGGCTGGCCTGGGAACGCCTCGGGGTCCCCCCGGAAGAGCTGGAAGAGGAGTCTGGGGAGAGGGAAGTCTGGGCATCCCTGCTTAGACTGTTACCCCCGCGACCCGGCCCCGGATAAGTGGAAGAGAATGGATGGATGGATGGATGGATGGATGGATGGATGGATAGTTTAGTTCAGTCCAGTCTAGTTTAGTTTAGTTCACTCTAGTCTAGTCTAGTTTAGCCTAGTTTATTCTGGTCTAGTCTAGGCCAGTCTAGTTTTATTTAATCTAGTTTAGTTCAGTCTAGTTTAGTTCAGTCTAGTCTAGTTTAGCTGAGTCTAGTTTAGTCTAGTTTAGTGTAGTCTAGTCTAGTTTAGTTTAGTTCACTCTAGTCTAGTCTAGTTTAGCCTAGTTTATTCTGGTCTAGTCTAGGCCAGTCCAGTTTAATTTAGTCTAGTTTAGTTTAGTAAAAAATGTGAACATAAATGTTGGGCCTCAGTTGATCCCTTCTACACGTGCATCATCACTTACACATTCAGTAACAGACAGAATATTGATAAAATTCCACACACTTCTCTTCAGACATTTCAGGTTGTTCATATTTGTTCAGGTTATTCATAGTTTTTGTAAAAGGCTAGTCTGTAAATGTAACTTTTTTTTCTAATTTGACTTTTTTTTTTTACACTAAAACAAAGAGGAACATTTACAGTTTTCATTATTTCCAGTTTATTCTGATAGTGTTTTACTGGTTCTGACCCACTTTGGATTGAATTAACCTAAAATGATTTCAACATTGTTGATTATTAATTTCTTCGGTGTAATTTTTGCATTTCATAAATTCATCCCAGGGGCCGGACTGGAGCCTTTGATGGGCCGGACTGGAGCCTTTGATGGGCCGGACTGGAGCCTTTGGTGGGCCGGACTGGAGCCTTTGGTGGGCCAGATTTGGCCCCTGGGCCCCATGTTTGACACCTGTGCTTTAGGGCGTTTTCCAGCAGAGGAACACCCAAGTTCAACATGTAGTCACTGGTTAACGCTGAAATCAAAAACATCCCAAATATGCTGTAGTTTACTTGCTTACTAGCTTTTTGTTGTAAGGCTTTAGGAATTCTCACATGTCCCTGAACGCACCACCAATAGGAAAAACTCTCCGTGGATCGTTGCTGTAGTGTTGCCGCTTTTTGTGCATTTATTCAGCTTCTGAAATCTTAACCTGGCTCGGTTTTATATCACAAGCATTAGATTTAGATTAAAAGCATGGGATGAAATAAATAAAAATAATAAAAAATAATAATTTTAAAAAATTAATAAAAAATTAAAAAATATAAAAATAAAATTAAAAAAAAAAAATTACAAATTAAAGATGAAAAATAAAAGTAAAAATTAAAAAAATTTAATGTAAAAATAAATACAATAAAATAAAAAATAATAAAAAAAATTTAATTAAAAAAAAATAAAAATAAAGAAATAAAAACATGGGATGAGAAAAAGAAAACACCTTAAACCAGCAAAATGATCTGTATGAAAAGCTGAGAGCAGACTGATACAGGTGTTGGAAATGCCAACTTCGTAGTGTATTTCTGATCTGTTTTTGGAATCAGTGTTTATTTGAATGCATTAACGGACATGTTACCCCTCAAACTTACAGAAAATTCGGTCAATTTTTTTTTTTTTTTAAATCGAAGAAAAAGAAAATCACCTTGTCCTGATAACACAAACTGTAATAAATGTGGTCACATATAGACAATGTTTTGTTTTAAACAAGCAAAAGAAAAAAAAATACAATATTTTGGAGAAACAGCACTGCTCTCTTACCATTTTGCAATTATAATTTGACATACTTAAATGTATTGCCATTATTTTGTTTTCGAATGCATAAAAATCTCCTATATTTTCTAGAGCTGCAACTGATTAATCGATTAGGTCCGTGAATGCAAAAATTCCCAATTCGATTAATCGACTCAAATCGATCGAAGGGAAATATCCTATTGCAGTTTTTGTGAATTGAAGCTTCTTTGTGCGTCACAATAAGCGTCCGTGTGAAACACAACAGTGGAACCAACGTTTAACAGCAGAGAAATGAAGGAAACAAAGCTGAAGATTCAGGAGAACTGTGGTTGAAGGATTTTTTGGATCACTTTGAGTCGATTAATCAGTTGCAGCTCTAATATTTTCCAAGAAAGGATATTTTTTTTAAACAATGGCTATAAAATTCAGCATCTTTCAGAACTCTGAAACTTTTTTCAAGCTTTTCAACTTATAGAACATACAATCTCTTTTTTCCCCCCTCACCATTTATTAAAAAAAATATTGTGCATCAAAATATCGACACGGCACGTAACACATCGAAGCGGCGACACGGAAGATAATACGCCCTGTATTCAAACAGATTCATCTCCACACATGTCGACGTTGCAGCAAAACTTAAAAAGGCAATAAATTAGTGACTTCTTTATTTAACAGAAGTTAAACACGCTGTCGCTGTAGCTGTTCAGAGAACGTTGAGACAGTTTGTGCCACGTTACAAAATTCACCCACAAAGCTTTTGTGTGGTGGTGAAATCTGACGTCTGACACCACACAGGGAGAACTTTGATCATGTGACCGGACAAAGTTTGTCCTAACCCCTTTTCTGAGCTTATATTCTGAAAAGAAACATGCATTTGGAGACGTCCTGTTGGTGACATTTCCTAACTGTCCTCAGGCAGTCAAAGGCAGGGCTCTAAACTCATTTTAATTCAGGTTCCACATTCAGTCTGATCTGATGTGGACTAAACCAGTCAAATAAGAACAGAAGAACCTAGAAATGATGACAACTGACAATTTATGTCTGTGTTTTAGTGCAAAAAAATCCATTAAATTATGAAAATACTTACTTTTATAAACTATCCAAATAAAAAAGAAGTCAATAACCTGAAAAAAACTGAAATTTCCCACAAAAATAAGTGCAATTTTAACAATATTCCGCCTCAACTACAACTACAAAGACACTAAACTGAGGAACAGGCAGAAAGGAGTTCAAATTGGACTGAATTTAATACAGACATTTCAGGTTGGTCATAATTGTTCAGGTTAGTCACATTTTATTGGTACAGGAGAGTTTGGAAATGGAAATATTTTCAGAATTTAATGTTATTTTTTGCATTAAAAACAAGTCAAAAATTTCAAGTTGTCATTATTTATAGGCAAAATGAAATTAAATTTTTTTCACATCAAACCCAGAAGAAAATCTGGAGTCAGGAGTTGACTGTACATCATATTGGTCTGTATGTAAACCTGGACTAAAATTAGTTTTGACATGAATTTTTGCACAAATTCATCCCAGGGGCCAGATTGGACCCTTTGGGGGGCCACATTTGGCCCCCGGGCCACATGTTTGACACCCCTGGTCTAAGGCCGTGCAGTGAAATAACACAGATCTGTACAAATCGCCTGCTATACACGGCAGCTTATGGTGCAAATGAAAGAGTGTCAGATCAGACTGATTCCAGATGCTGTGTCTGCTTCACACACTGGAAATGTGTGTGAGGACAAGGCTGCACAATACTGCAGAAAAAAAAACAGATGTCTGCAGGATGTTTCTACCACACTGACTTAGTGGCATGACAGTGATTTCAAACCCTCCATCTGGAAGCAACACTATCCAGGCACCACCGACAGCGGACCTGTTTGACTGTAAAAATGTAAATCTGACCAAGTGTATTTGTGTCATTTCTGTTCCAAAAATCTGATCCCACTGAAAAACCGACAGAATCACCTGCAGAGGAACTGGACACTGAGACAGAAGAACTGATTTACAGACAAGAGATCTGCAAAAGCTGAGTTACACTCATCTGAACAAAGATCATTTACACTTGTTCCACTGGCAGATTTTTTTTTTTTAACTTGAATTAAGCAAAAAAAAAATCTTGAATTAAACAAAAAAAATCTTGAATTAAGCAAAAAAAAAATTGACTTAACAAAAAGAAAAACAAATCTTGAATTAAGCATAAAAAAAAATCTTTAAGCAAAAAATCTTGAATTGGGAAATAAAAATCTTGAATAAAGCAAAAAAAATGTTGAATTAAGCAATAGAAAAATCTTGAATTAAGTGAAAAATCTTGAAATAAGCCAAAAAAAAATCTTGAATTACGCGAAAAATCTTGAATAAGCAAAAAAAAAAAAAAATCTGCCAATACAACAAGTGAAAATGATCTTGAATACAGCTGCAACCAGTTAATCGACTAGGTGCTTGAAGCCAATGCAAAAAGTTACAATTTGATTAATCGACTCAAATCGATTGAAGGGAAATATGCTTTTGCAGTTTTTGTGAATTGAAGCTTCTTTGTGCGTCACAATAAGCGTCCGTGTGAAACACAACAGTGGAACCAATGTTTAACAGCAGAGAAATGAAGGAAACAAAGCTGAAGGTTCAGGAGAACTGTGGCTGAAGGATTTTTTGGATCACTTTGAGTCGATGAATCGGTTGCAGCTCTAATCTTGAATTCTTGCATTTGTATCCTGCAGCAAACGTGTTCCAGCAGAAGCGCTTCCGATGCTCTCCTGTCATGTGACTGACGTGCATTCGTACATTGCCGTGCCTATTGTGCAGCCCTGCCCGTTCAGTCATAGAATGTTTGATTTAATTTTCACAGGTTTCACTTAAATGTAGGACTCATTTAAATGTGTTTGGGCTGAGAACATGGGGGGGGGGGGCACTCACAAACGCAGTCGCCCCCCTTTTTAAACTAACAAATCTGAAACCAAAGGAAAAAAAAAAAAAAACTGTGCTCATTGAGGTCAGATGAGTGTTAAACTTTAAATAAGTGACGAATGGCAGTAAACAGTGTGTATTTACTGCTGTAAACAAAGGCCTGTACGCACAGCAGCGCCCTCTGGAGTACAGTGCAGTCAGTGCAGCCTCAGGTGTGTGACGGACGCCCACAGCTGGACGACAAACTGACTTCCATGAGATGAAAGAACCGCCGGGCTGTCACAGATGCACGGCTCCACACAGACCAAACTGTGAAAGGGGAGGCGGGTTTTCTTCCAATGAAGTCCACACACATCCAACGCTTTATGGCACAAGAAATAAACACATCCAACAGGGACAAAGCAAACAGATGACAGTACTGTTGTAGTTGTAGTTGTAGTTTTTCCTCTTCTGCACTTTGGATACCAGATCCTTATCTGAACTGTCTCATCCAGCATTTCCAGGGTTAATTCCAGCAAAAGGAGAAGGTAAAGGCCATTCTGTCATTCACATTCAGTTGTTATGGCAACAGGAGTAGAAATATGAGTCTTTCTTCTGGCCCAAGTCGACTCCTGGCTCCTCTGCGGAAAAACAGGAAACAAACAAGTGTTCAGAGAACGCAAACCTGCGCTGAGCACCCCCAACGCTGTGCATGTGTGGATCCACTATTTCTGTTTAAATTCAACCGTTTCCAGGTTGTTCCATACAGCAGAAAAAATGTGGTCAAACGTGGTAAGAAATTTTTATCGGTTTAAAATTTTTAGTTATAGTTTGATTGAATTAAAAGATTTGAACGATAGCTCTTCAGCACAGGGGATCTGTAGTTTGTTTTTATTTATTTATTTATTTATTTAAAATGAAAAATGTGTGGTAAATGGGATTTTCAATGTTCAATGTAAATGTCCACAGAATCCACATTCCACAGTGGATGTGGACAATTTAGTTCCAGATACAAGAGATTGTTCTAAGCTACAGGTGGATCCAACTGGAGGCTAATTGGAGTTGTTTTGAATTTTGGATGAATTTTCAAAAATTGCTCAATGATGACAGATACAGTGATGAAACTGAGGAAAGAAAAAAAACCTGAACTTTTCTGAATGACTTCAATGAGTAACAAACCCGGTTTGCTTGTCTTCTGGACGTACTGCGACAGAAAATCACCATTTCTCTCCGTTTCCTGGAGCCAGGACCACTTGAACTTATTTGTGATTCCTGCCTCACACTTCAGTTCGTCCTCACGCTGAAGGACCATGAATTCTGACATGATTTCACTGAATATTTAGACAAAACACACTGGCGGTAAAATAGTCAAAGCAAATCCGCCATCTTGTCTCCAGAGACGTGAAACGAATCACGTGTCATCAATGGACCAATCAGAGCTGTCAATACAAGTTCCATGTTGTAAACAAGCATCTCATTGGTCAAGACAAACGGAGACAAAAGCAATATGGCCGCGCCCATGAGACAGACCCAAATAAACATAATTTACACTTTTTGGAGCGATTTATGCGTAATTTTCCATCTGAAATGTTGCCAAAACCAGACGGAAATGATCCGGCCACATTTAATTTACCGGAACACATGCTCAGTTTTCGGAAAAAAAAAATGGATTTCTGGCAAAAACCGGAACACTTTCATGACTGGAGATAGGAAAATTGTAGATGGTGTGACCTTGCTGTGACCTTGAACTTTGGCCTACTTGGCCCAAAATGTAATGGGTTGGTCCCAGGGCCTAGGCCTATCTGTGGGGAAGATTTGGGAAAGATGGGTGGAAGAGTTTTACACTGAAGATGAGAACAAACAAACCAACCAACAAACAAACAAACACACAAAGCAAAGTGATCGCAATACCTCCTGGTGGAGGTGATGAAATGGTAAAAACAGCCGGTCGTTCAGTTCTGGTGTCGAGGAAAACAGACCATTTGACTTTAGCCCTGACTGTAGTTGGAGTGGATACATGGAGGCTGTGAGAAAATATCGCTATCGCAATATATCACAATATTTCACTTCACAATACTGTATCTAGGGATGTAATGATGAAATGATGAAAATTTCATATCACAGTTATTGTGACCAAAATTATCATGGTTATCATTATTATCGCAGTATTATTGAAATTGTGCTCAAAATGTTCAAAAAGTACTGATACACACACTGAAAGAATTGAACCAAGTTGTATTTTGAAAAAAAACAAAAAAACAAAACAAAAAACAAATAAAACAATAGGCATAATGTACTTTCTGTTGCAGAAAAATTCAAATATTAACATGTAAACATCAAATATACACGTGTGCATTAAAGAGGACACCTTATGGACACTGTTTGACCATTTTCCAGATTAAGTTTGAGTTGTTTGAGTTTCTTTTTCAGAGATAGACAGACTCTCTCTGTCTCTCTCTTTCTCTTTCAAAGTGCGGTAATCAAACACAGTTATCATAATAATTAGAATTTAAATGGTAATACTAACTGTCAGGAATTTTACCGTGGTTTATCGTTAGGGCTGTAAAAAATATCGGTTCTGCAATATATCGCGATATTTCATTTCACAATTCTGTATGGATATTTTTAGGTATTGTGGAGGTTCATTTTTGTTTTTTGTTTATATTTTATTTATTCTTATTTCACACGCTTTTATTCAATAATGTTGGTTCCTTTGTTTGGATTGAACTCAAATCCTGTTCTGATGTTAGTTGTGAACTAATAGAATCTGAACATTTGAACAGGATCTGAAACTGGAATGTCTGGAAAACAGAATTTCAGTTTGACCACAGTTTGAACATTTGGTGATAGAACATTAGATCCTGTTGGGATCAAATACAAATGTGTTTAGGATTTGTGTAGATTTCTGCTGGAATTCAGTTCTTCCAGGAAATAATCTTTTAAAAAAGAAACAAAAACCACTAAAAACTTCCCTTTTTAACAGTATCGTGATATATTGTGATATATCATATCGTGATCCTAGTATTGTGATTTGTATTGTATCGCCTGATTCTTGCTGATACACAGCTCTTTATCGTTATACTGGTAATCGTTACATCCCTAGTAAGGAGCATTTCTGACATCTGCTATTGCTTCCAAACTAGTGAGCCTGTTGACTCACTAAAATTACTCTTGTAAGCAAATTCTGCTGATCCGGTAGCATTGAAAGCCTTATTGTACTCACCTCTGATTTCTTCTTACTCCAAATTTACTGGAAATGTGATTGTGGCCTCCAGTCTTAAAATCTGGGTCCAGTTCAGACACTATTTTGGCCTACAAGCCTTTTCTTTTAGAGCTCCACTAGCAGCCAATCCTATGTTTCTTCCATCTTTAATGGATAGTACCTTTTTGATTTGGGCTGGTTTGGGTATAAAATCATTAAAGGATCTATATATAAACTCTGCTTTTGCTTCTTTCCAACAACTAGTTGAAAAGTTTTCACACCCAAATGATCTTTTTTTTTTTAGATATCTCCAAGCTCGTAATTTTGTTTGTACTTTGTTCCCAGGTTTTCCTGCCCTTCCTAATGATTCAGATTTAGATATCTTTTTGGAGCCTCTGTCGTCTCTGAAAGGAGCAATTTCTGTCATCCATTCTAAAATTCATAATCTTCGATCAGGCTCCTCTAGTGCCCTTAAAAATATATGGGAGGTAGATTTGGGAGAGACGATTTCAGATGGTATGTGGGACGAGATCCTAAGAAGGATGCACAGGTCATCAATTTGTGCTAAACATGGGTTCACTCAATGTAGGATTTTGCATCGTGCTCATTACACTAAAGCTCGGCTGGCAAAAATATATGGTACAGTGTCTCCTTTATGTGATAGATGTCAACAGGCTACAGCAGATTATACTCATATGTTCTGGGGTTGCTCATCTTTAAATACATTCTGGTCGGAAATTTTTGATATTTTGTCAATGGTAACAGGAAAGAAAATTGTTCCTAATGTTTTTACTGTTTTGTTTGGTGTTGTACCTACTCCGTTTAAATTTACCTCTGCTAACAAAGACATGATTGCATTTACATTTTTATTGGCCAGGAGGCTTATATTGTTAAAGTGGAAATCCTCATCTCCTCCAACCTTCTCAAAATGGATCAAGGAAGTACTTTATTTTCTCAAACTGGAAAAAATTTGTTTGACATTAGCTGGAGCCTCCAACACTTTTGAAAAGACATGGACTCCTTTTCTGACCTATGTGAATAGTGCAATCTGTCATGTTTCTCTTGACTGAGTATCTTGATGTACTTTTTTTTTTCTCTCTCTTTTTTTCCCCTGTAATATTTAAAGTGGAAATTTTGTACTTCTATTTTGTATTTTATTTACTGTTTATTTATTTGTTTATTTTTATTTTTCCTGTGATTTGAGGGGACGTGTGCCAGGGGAGGGGGGGATTTGTTCCGCTTGTTGTTTGTCTGTAATGGACTTATGTATCATATGTCGGTGCTATGTTCTTTTTTTTTATGCAAAAAAAATAAAAAAAACAATAAACAAATGGTTAAAAAAAAAAAAAAAATTACTCTTGTAAGAACAGCGACTAATTTTTGACATTAATCTTAGGAATGTGTAATACTGACATGAGATCACATTTAAAGGAACATTAACTGATGTGAAAGTTATCATTGTGATCTTATATTAAGTTATTGATTGATGCAATGTCAAGGTTAGGGTAGCTTATATGCTATGCTACGCTAAGTTATTGATGTCTCTTCCACAGGCCACTGCTCCGTAGATGTCACTTCCATTTTAACAAAAAGCAGTGTCATACCAGAAAAAATATCAACCGAAAGTCTGATTTTGGCCGGATCAGGTTTTCACCAAAGACCCCAAAGTGAACTCACCTGTCATATACTGGAAGGCAGTGTTGTTATAATCCTCTGCAACTTTCTGAAATAAGTCATCTGGCAAAACAAAAGGAAACATACGGAGACAGGTCAGTTTTCTATACAACCTGATCCGCTTCACGTCAGAACATTTGTTTAAATAGTGAAGCCAGAAGTGTTCCTGCCATGTGACATTCACACTAGAAGTGTAACTGCATTACACTGCAGTGTTGACAGATGGGACATAATAATAATAATGGATTAGATTTATAAAGCGCTTTTCTATGAATGCATACTGAAAACGTACAATGGATCCATTCTTCACTCGCTCTCACATTCTCCCTCTGGTGGTGGTAAACTACATCTGTATCCACAGCTGCCCTGGGGCAGACCGACAGAAGCATGGCTGACAGTTCATGCCTACGGCCCCTCCCACCACCAAACATTCACACACATTCATACGCCAGTGTGAGTAGCAGCACTGGAGGCAAGGAGGGTGAAGTGTCTTGCCCAAGGACACAACAGCACATGACTAGGACAGAGCGGGATTCGAACCGCCAACCCTTCAGTTATTGGACGACCCACTCTACCATCTGAGCCATGGCCGCCCCAAATTATTGTAAATTATCATGACAAATTATTGTACCAGAAGCTTAAAATTATCATATTTGGAGAAAATTCTTGTACATATGGGATTTAAGGTCGCTCAGGACCATCTGCTTCAGTCTCTTCTAACAACACTGTACTTGAGCGGCTGAAACCTTACACTTTTAGAACCAGAAATTTAAATCACAATCATGTGTCCCTTCAACTAACATTTCACCTGAGCTGCTGAAACTTCACAAACTTTTGCTTACATTTGGTGTTGCTATGTTGTGAGTCACTCGTGCTACGTAGTGTGTTGATTGGCTGTGAAGAGGCACGTGACATCAGATGCAGGACGGATCCTGTTTGTGTTTGTTAATAGCATGTATTGATTCTATATTATATATAATGCATATAATGCACCTTTTTGGTGTCTGCTTCTCAGTTTCTCTTGTGCCGCGTTTCCACTTCATGGAATTGCCTCAACTCCACTCTGGTACCAGGTCCTATTCCAGACTGTTTCCACTCTGGTACCAGGTCCTATTCCAGACCCTTTCCATTACAGGATACTACCCACTTTACAGTACCTGGTCGTCATAGCAATGCGGCGCATTACTTCTGTGTCGTCTGCTCAGAGTCGCTGATAAACTCACTCGTTGCATGTTGTCTCATCAAACTCCTGCTGAATTTTTACGTGTGAACCTCCTGGACAAACCATGGTGTAGTTTTACAGACTGTCATCATGTGGATTCACCTACTGACAGATTTACTGTCAACTACTGCATCTGTTTTTTGTACAAGGGCAGGTCACAGAGACGACTCTGACCAATCAGTGGTCTGCAGTGTTTACATGTCACCTTTTAGTATCTGGTCCCCAGTCCTGGAACCTCAGCGGAGGTGATACCAAAAAACTAGTACCAGGTACCAGATTCCAGGTCCTTTTAGTAATGGAAACGCAAAAAGGATGAGTCGAGTCAAGTCGAGCCAATACCACGTAGTGGAAATGCAGCGTTAGATGTCTTAGAGGGTCCAGGCGGGCCAAGAAATCTGTCCATTCTCTGTTCGGTCCAGTTTTCTGACTACGACTGTGTTGAAGGTAGTAACACACGCGGTCACATGATCGGGTCAATCAAGATATGCCTTCTCAGTAAGGCTGGGTATCATGACCAATTTCCATAATCAATTTGATTTCGATTCATAAGGTTCTGAATCGATTAATCACGATTGGATTCAATATCGATTCGATTCAGTATTCATTGATTGATTCAGATTAATTTAGTGATACCAAAGTACAATTTTGAGTTGTAACCTGATTATTTGAGTAGTGCAGTCATGCAACACATCAATACTGGGATCAATATTGATATTAGAAAGGAAATAAATCTGACATTTCAGCAGGAAGTAGATGAATCTGCTCTGAAATAGTGAACGGGACAGAAACATGTCCATCTTTCTACAGTGGATCTGAATGGATTTCTTCATCATCTTTATTCTGTTTTATGGCTGGTGGCTTCTACCCACTGGGGGTGTGTGTAAGCGTAACAGTTGGACATTGTCGCTTTACTATTCCTCTAAGTCCATACTCAGCCATAGGTGATAGTATTTATCCAAGTTGTTATTCCAAGAACGACCGGGTCTCTGCGACTCCTCGGAGAACCTTGTAATTTATTTATTTAATTTTTTAAAAAAATCAATTACTAGAAATTTCAGGCGACCCCTTTTGAATTTCAGGCAACCCCCCAAGGCTGAAAAACACTGCTCTACCTCCTGAGCCAGAAAAACTCAAATGCATAGAAGACAAAACTGCACTACATTTTGCCGTTTACAAGAACAGATCGCCTGCTGTTCTCTAGTCTTGTAGTTGCAAACACTGATTAAAAATTGAGTTAATAAAATGGTCGTGTTTTAGTTTAAAACATGTTGAAATGCTGTTAATATTGTCTTCGTACAGTATTAACTCTATATACATTTCCTCCACATTGTGCCCCTTCTCATCTTCTAATCCACTTTGTTTATGTGCTCACAATCACATACACACACACACACAGTACCATGAATCTGAAACCACTTCCTGAATTGACAAACCATTACTACGTGCAGCTGTGATCTGAGCCAACCGGTCGTGTTACATGCGGTGTACAGAAGATGTGACTCACCCACATTGCTTCCTGTTTTACTGGAGGTCTCGAAATGCTGCGCGCCGATTTCTGTCGACACAAATCAAAGCGGTTAGAAGTCACTCACCCAGTCAGTCTGTCTGTCGGAGGTGGAAACTTGTGTGAGAGGAGTCTGGCAGGTGGTTAGGGTGGTCCAACAATCATGGTAAAAAATAAAGTTTCAGATAACCTCAATTAGAACCCTGCATTAGGTTTTGGCATTCACAAGATGATTTAGGAAAAAATTTGGAAGAAAAAGGAGATGTTTTAGAGGTTGCACAAAGCCTCTACATCAGAGCCTGGTTTGAAGCCCCATCACCAGTGAAAGCCCCTGCAAATGATTTGGCACTCCTTAAAAAGCTGTCACAGTATGAAAATTCAGTTGTCATAAAGCAGCCTGAACAGCTTTGGTCCCACATCTGTGGTACTGGAGTGAAATATATGGATGAAGTAACTCCGCCCACATCTGTGGTACTGGAGTGAAATATATGGATGAAGTAAGACCGCCCACATCTGTGGTACTGGAGTAAATATATGGATGAAGTAACTCCGCCCACATCTGTGGTACTGGAGTAAATATATGGATGAAGTAACTCCGCCCACATCTGTGGTACTGGAGTAAATATATGGATGAAGTAACTCCGCCCACATCTGTGGTACTGGAGTAAATATATGGATGAAGTAACTCCGCCCACATCTGTGGTACTGGAGTAAATATATGGATGAAGTAACTCCGCCCACATCTGTGGTACTGGAGTAAATATATGGATGAAGTAACTCCGCCCACATCTGTGGTACTGGAGTGTAGAACTGGTTGTGGTCCATTCTGTGACTCCAGTGTGACACCAGAGCAGAAACAGCTGATGGTGGACCACCTGATGTTAAATGCAGGTTCTTTGGTTCCACTAAAGCGTTGGGATGTCCTTAATCCATCAGACTGTGAAGGGAAGCAGATCAGGGCTTTTGTCTCCACCAGCACCATGTGTTTGTTTGAAACTTTGGATCTGCCACAAACATTCTGAACAGTTCCTCCAGTAGACTGGGCTGATGATGCAGACTTTCAGAAGGAGGAGAACACTGGGCATTCCACTAAAGTTGTCAATGATGTCACTGACAGAGGGGCGGAGCTCATTCCAGACTTCAACTGTAGCCGAACAACAAATGCAGATCACAAACAGTACTGGCAACAAGTTGTCAAAGAACACAGGAACATTTTTGGTCATTTCAATAAACCAACAGTGGTTGCTGGACTTTCTAAGGAACATTTTTATGTGGGTTGCAGTTTGAGTTTGAGAGTAAAATTACAAATTATTCTAATCTGCCTTATTCATTTGGATAGTTCTGTTAGAGTATACAGAGCCATCTGCACCTGTCTGTGACACCTCTAAATATTAATTAATTTGCATAAAATTTGGACTGAAGTAATTTGGCCAGATATGGAACCAAAGGTCTGACAAAGGTATCAGAAGTCAAAGAAGATCCAGTAAGAGGGCAGGTCTTCCAACAATCTCACATGAATTACCTTCAGCAAAGTCCTGAGCGTCGTGATAGTCGATCTGACGCAGGCTCCGGTCCCCTTCGATCAGGTCGTTCTTGGTGCCACACAGGTAGATCTTACAGTGCTTCAACACACAACACAGGGAAGTTCAGTGGGTCCAGAGCAAGGGCATTATCGTTAACGAAAACTAACCAAATGACCAAAACTAGAATTAAAAAAACATTTTTGTTAACTGGAATAAATAAAAACTAGAATTAAAAGAAAAAAACAAAAACTAACTCAAACTGTATTGTGTGTTTACAAAACTAACTATAACGGATAAAAATTATGGATAAAATTCCCTTCGTTTTCGTCTTTGTCAATGTTGGATTGATACGAAATCAATTTATTTCGCTCTAGCAATTTTCTCTGCTGTCATCATATGATATTTAAGGGTCCGTCACTTGTGTTCACTTGTGGTTTCCAGTCGTCCTCTGGTCCCCACTCTACCTGGAAACATGGAGACTAAAGTTGGGAGAAAGCAGCAGAGTCCTGTCTGGGATTTATTTGAATACGACCACAGAGAAGAAGAGAAAAGAGACCACTGAACTACAACTGAACTACTACTAGACTGAAACTAAGCATTTAGAAAAAAAGAAAACTAATAAAAACTATCAAACCTGCTCTAAAAACAAATTAAAACGAACTGAATTAAAGAAAAAAAAAAGTCCAAACTAAGTAAAACTAAACTATACTGAAAAATCCAAACTATTAGAACTAGGGCCGTTAGAAAATATCGGTTCTGCAATATATCGCAATATTTCACTTCACAATACTGTATCGATATTAAAAAGAACTGTATCGATATTTTTAGGTATTTATTCAAATGCAGATATGGTGGAGGTTCTTTTTGGTTTTTTGGTTTTCTTAATTGTTCATATCTTATTTATTATTATTTAACACTGTTTTATTAAATATTGGTTGTTTGATGCATCCTAAAAGCATTTTTTTTCTGTCTGAGAGGCAGATGGGAGTTCCTTTGTTGGGATTGAACTCAAATCCTGTTCTGATGTTAGTTGTGAACTAATAGAATCTGAACATTTGAACAGGATCTGAAACTGGAATGTCTGTAAAAGTATGTAGTATTTGTGCATATTTCTGCTGTAATTCAATTCTTCCAGGAAATAATTATTTAAAAAAAAGAAACAAAAATTGGCTTTTTAACAGTATCATGATATATCAGGATATATCGTATCATGATCCTACTATTGTGATTTGGATCGTATTGCCAGATTCTTGCTGATACACAGGCCTATTTCTAACCTTGGTGCAGGGTCATAAGACTGTGATTATTAGGGCTGTAAAAGATCTTATTCTGAGCTGTGAAATAATATGCCTGTCAGTGCTCTGCGGCGGATAATCTATTAATCTGTGACACAGTTTCAAAACAATCGTCTGCACAATTCTCTCTTCTGCACTGAAATTCCTGCACTTTAATGTTATTTATCATACACTAATATGTCAGTCGTTAATGCAAAGGGTTAAAGGATTACTTCAGATTTATTCAGCTGGCTTTGGAGGAGTTTCTTATCCATATTCGACGTGTTAACTGCCATCGACACAGCCCCAGTTTGGAATAGTACACAGGAGAATCAGCCCCGTAGCTAAACAGTGTACTGTTAAAGAACTATACAACCAATTCAAAAATTAAGGTCCCATATATTATTACTTTATTAGTATTCAGAGAAAAAGTCAGAATTCTGACTTATTTCTCAGAATAATAATAAAATAAATATATTGGACCTAGGGATGTAACGATTACCAGTATCACAATAAACGGCGGTAAAATTGCCAACGGTTAGTATTACCATTTAAATTCGAATTATCATGATAACCATGTTTGAGTACCGCACTTTTAGGGGAAAAAACCTATGTAAAGATCTGCTTTAATGTCAAATATTTGAGTATAGTTTTAATTTATAACAATTTTAATTTTTTATACCTAATATTTGGAACCAATATTCACTTTTAAAGTCTTTGAAAAGGTTCGTTAAGCATCTGTGTGTTATTTATGCAATAAATTATCTAAGTGTTTCAAATCGGATTTTATATTTAAACTGAACATCAAAAGAAACTTATCACATATTAACAAACAAAATACAACAAACAACAAAACAGTGGATGAGTATCCAGAGGAGAATGTCAAATATGACAAAGGGTAGTTCAACAAAGTTCACATTTAGCAACAAGCAACATTATTAATCCACAGCACGTCAAAGATTGACCAAATGGTCCAGATCCATGTCCTCTGTCCTCCCTGAGCCCTAACACAGGCTGGGCACCTTTGGACCATTTGGTCAATCTTTGACGTGCTGTGGATTAATAATGTTGCTTGTTGCTAAATGTGAACTTTGTTGAACTACCCTTTGTCATATTTGACATTCTCCTCTGGGCACTCATCCACTGTTGAAGAAGAAGAAAAAGAATTTGTTTTCATATTTAATAAAATGGTGTGAAATGGCATCACATAGAATATGTGATAAGTTTCTTTTGATGTTCAGTTTATTTTTTGTGTTTTTTGTCCTTTAGTGTTTTTAGAGTAGGTTAAAGTTAAAAAGTAACAGACAGATGATCTAGATGAAGTTGTGCTGAAAAAACAGATCCCAAACATGGGTATAGTAAACATTTGTTTATATTGTATGCAAAGGCAAAATCAAAAGGACTGAAAAACAGACAAAATAGACTCAGACCACTAAGGGTTAATATTGGAATGTTTCTGACACAGAAGGGACATTGGGAATATTATTTTATTTGTTTGTTTTTTAAATACAACTTGGTTAAATTATTTCAGTGTGTGTATTAGTACTTTTTGAACATTCTGAGCACAGTTTCAATAATACTGTGATAATAATGATAACTGTAATAATTTTGGTCACAATAACCATGATGTGAAATTGTCATATGGTTACATC
The DNA here is from genome assembly GCF_902148855.1 of Sphaeramia orbicularis. Lineage (NCBI taxonomy): Eukaryota > Metazoa > Chordata > Actinopteri > Kurtiformes > Apogonidae > Sphaeramia > Sphaeramia orbicularis. The sequence goes on along the minus strand of NW_021941591.1, from coordinate 202,681 downwards.
CCTAATTGGACCTTTTTTTTTTTTTTTTTTCTCCCAGTGGCCCTAATCCTCTTCCGTAGATAAATACCTCATACGTTCAATGTAACCCTTCAGTCTGGACCAGGTGTCTTACCTCTTCACAGTTCTGCAGTTCTTTCACCCAGAAGCGAGCTCTCTGGAAGCTGCTGCTGTCAGTTAAATCTAAAGAGTAACACAGAAACACAGCTGGATTTATGTACAGACTTAAGGATTTACACAGATCCAGACAGTCACAGCTCCCAAAACCAGAATTAACACTTTCACATCAAAGTTCCTTGTACTTGCACGTCTGTGGTCAACTTAACCCTTTTCATGCATGAATTATGAGAACCTTAATCAAGATTTTTTTCCTAAGTGTTTTTATTATATTTAGGCATGAAAAAACTATGCAATTGAAAATTTTCTAATGAAAAAACAAAAAGATTAATAAATAAAATAAAAAAACATTAAAAAACTACAAGCACTCGGAGAGCGCAGACCTCCGCCAAGGCAGATCAGTGCGCCCCCCCCCGGTCACCACCAAAATGTAATCATTTGTTCCTTGTGCCAGTATCAACATTTCCTGAAATTTTCATCCAAATCCGTCCATAACTTTTTGAGTTATCTTGCACACAGACAGACAGACAGACAAACCAACGCTGGCAAAGACGTAACCTCCTTGGTGGAGGTAATAAAGTTTAAAAAAAAAAAAAAAAAAAAAACATAATAATAATAATAATAATAATAATAATAATAATAATAATAATGATAATAATAAACAAAATGTTCTTATGAACCTTTTTTTCATGAAATTGCAAAAATGTCCACTCAGCCGGACACCATGCGTTTAATTTTTGAAGCAAAGAAACATGTATTTACTGATAAACTGTATCAAAACTATGGGGGGGGGGGGTTGTGATTCGGGGGGTTTATACTCAGGGGAGATCTACACAATGTTACCAATTCATGTCAGAAAAGATATGGAATGTGTTAAAACTTGAATAAAGATATCAATGGCCAGAATACAAAACCTCCTATCTGAAAAAATCACTTTTTTCAGGAAACAAAAAAAAGTTTAGTTTTATTATAGTATGGTCTTTGTTAAAGATATCCAAGCATATTCTACTGTTCTCAGACTCTCTTTCTATATTATGTGTTAAAAATACATACTAGGTATTTATGCCTCCCAAAGTGCAGTCCATTTAATGTGAAAACTCAAAATCTAAACATTTGCAGATAGGCGTTTTTTTGGGGTTTTTTTGGCCATCGATATGTATTTTTAAAAAATCCATGAATATACAAGAGAACAGCTGTAGAATAACTGTGCACTGTAGTGACCAGTGTGCATGAAAAGGTTAATTTAAGAACACGTGCACCTGTTTTAATTCAGAGCAGCATAGGAGTTGAACAGATTTCATTTGTTATGATCATGAAAGGTCCAGTTCTACCATTACAGCTGTCCCAGGAGGACAAACTGACCAACTAAACACATTTTCACTGTCATCATAATATCAACACATGCAGTACATACTAGAGATCGACTGATATGGGTTTTTCAGGGCCGATACCGATACTGATTATTAGTAGTTAGAGGAGGCCGATAACCGATATTTGGAGCTGATATTAATTTGCAGTAAAAGTGTAAAAATCGGCGTGAAAAATTTTGAATAATGCAAACACTGAACTTCGTTTAAATGCCTAAAGCATGTTTATTTAATCAAACAAATAGAAAATAATAGCTCCAGAAGTGCATGGATTTCCTAGACTCAGAAGCATCTCTTATGAAGTTGAATAAAACCAGAAATAAATAGCTCCCTGAAATTTTTTCACAGTAAATAAAGTAAAATTTAAATATAACTATGATGACTTATCTTTGTTTTAAGTTCAAACACAACAAAAATACAGGGAGACTGTTGTAAACTCTTGGGCCACATGCTGACAACTGCTCAACTCATCATGCTTCATTTATTACAGCATTTGGGAAGGCTTAAGTTGATTTCATTATTATATTTTATATTTTACCATGTGATAGCAGGGACCCTGTCATTCAACACTGTGTTGCTACATTATTAACAATTAATCTGACAAAAGCTACATAAAAAGTCTAATAGTGTCTATGAGTGCAGTTAAACTCCTGACAGAACACAAACAGCCTTTAGGGCTTTAATGAGCACACACAGGATTTAAAATGTTCCACTATGTTCACATAAATCACTTCTGAATTTGACTCTCTGTCATCTTCACTTTAATTTTCAGATCATAGGACTAGAAAGCTCACAGTGACATTAGTAGTTGTGAGTTGTACAGTTCTTCATGTGACTTTAACGCAGACACACACTATTACATTACATACCAACACAGTCTCATCCCAAATAGTCAGAAATCGACACATGCGGTCAGAGCCCCACAGCGGCACTATTTGACGCAGAGGGTACCCCTTCTGTGTCGGATTCCGACGCGGAAGGGTACACACTGCAGAGAGGCGAAGTTTTCTGGTGTGAGAAGCTCCAGAGAGAGAACACGTGTCAAAGGTAAAGGCAGAAAACTCCTCTGAAACTGGACTAAACATCCCTGTGCTCTACATCTGATAACTACTGCTAATGTTTCAGAAGAACGTCAGAGCAGAGGAAACATTAGCAGCAGCTCTGCTAACTCAGATTACCTCCTGACATGTGTGTGAATTAGACTGCTGATAATATGGAGATGGAAACAGTCTGTGAGAGAAAAGCATGTGTGTGGGATTAAGAGAGAGCGTAAAAAACTCACTTCACTTGTTTTAGGGAAGCACGCTGAGGTGGAGTCTGATGAGCTTTGACCAGAACATGAGTTCATCAGTCTGACTCTAAACGCTCTATGTATTAGTAATGGAGAAAATCTATAGAACACAGTCTCATCCCAAGTCAGTCCCAGTCTGTGTGTGAGGACAGCTTCTGCATCAACCAATCAGAGGGCGCAGAGTGGATAGTGCAGGAGAGAGAGAGAGGGAGAGAGAGAGACAGAGAGACAGAGAGAGAGAGAGAGAGAGAGAGAGAGAGAGAGAGTGAGAGGGAGTGAGAGTGAGAGTGAGAGTGAGAAAGAGAGAGGTGCGGCTGCACCTGAGCCAAAAATAACAGTTTTAAATTGATTTCTTAATATCGGCCCGTCGGATTAAAAAAAGGCCGATACCGATATATGTCAAGTTTCCAAATATCGGCGCCGATAATCGGCCCGGGGGAATCTATCTTGGTGGAGGTCTGCGCTCTCCGAGTGCTTTTTTTGTTCTGTTCTTATTTTACTGGTCTGGCCCACTGGAGATCAAATCGGACTGAATGTGGAACCTGAAAGAACAGGAGTTTGAGAGCCCTGGTTTAAATCCAGGTTAAAGACCCACCTGCTCTCAGCTGCATTTGAATAGAGTTTTTATTCTTTAACACTTAAAGTTTTTATCTGGTTTATGAGCATATCTGTTTAATCTATTTACCTGATTTTTTTTTTTTTTTTACCTTGTATTGTGATCGCTTTGCTTTGCGTGCGTGCATGTTTGCATGTTTCCATGTTTGTTTGTGTGCAAGATAACTCAAAAAGTTATGGACGGATTTTCATGAAATTTTCAGGAAATGTTGATACTGGCACAAGGAAGAAATGATTAAATTTTGGTGGTGATCAGGGGTGGGGGCAGATCTGTCTTGGTGGAGGTCTGCACTCTCCGGGTGCTTTTCTTGTTTTTGTTTTGTTTTTTGTTGTTTTTTTGTTGTTTGTTTGTTTGTTTTTCTCATGCTTATACTTTTTATTGCTTCTGCTGTAATGCTTGTAATGTTTTATGTAAAGCCCTTTGAATTGTCTTGTACATGAAATGTGCTACAGAAATAAACCTGCTTTGCCTAGACTACAGACTGTGGATCAGTCACTTCAGTCTGGTAATGGGTGAATTACATCAGCAACCGATACAGATATTGGACAGACCCCAAATTTGACTGAGAAACCCCCTCCTGCAAAGCCTTTCCCGCTGTGTTACTGAACAGTTGCACTTACCGTAGCACACCACAGCAGCCCGTGCTCCTCTGTAGTAAATCCTGCTCATCGCCTCATAGCGCTCCGACCCTGCTGTGTCCTGGGTCACACAGAGAAAACCAAAAAGTCAGACAGTGAGGCCGTTTACATGAGCACCGATACTCCGATCATTATCCCATTCCTGGAGTTAGGATAATCAGGATAATCTGATATGCTGTATCAGATAACAGCAGTAATCTGATTATAATCAATCAGATTAACACACCTGGATTTGTCCCCAATACTCCCATGTCTTCCTGCATGTATACAGGTTCATGTGATTTATTTGGTTCTTTTACATCTGCACATGCGTAAAAACAATTCAAATTGTAGAGAACGCAAGTTACATGGTCAAACATGAGTGGAAGACAATAACAGGAAGTTTGAGTCTGTCATCACTATGTATGTACACACTCTGAAAGAAATCCAGTAATGCACTGGAGTGTCTAAACCAGGGTTTTTCTGATTATCGCATTTCTTAAGTGCATGTAAACACGTTAGATCCGATTATTACAATTATTCGGTTACTCCCAGTTATTGGACTACTGTGGTCATGTAAATATAAACAGGCTCAGTGACAGGACACACCACATCAAAATACTAAGGTTGCACCGATCCAATATTAGGATCAGATATCAGCCCCAGTATCACCAGTTTAGCTGGATCAGGGATCTGTTAAAGCAACTGATCCGTAAGACCGATCCATCCCCTTTAAATTTTTGCGACACAGGCTCCGTCATACATGCCGACAGTTGAGTGGAGTTGTTGGAACACAGACAGGAACATGGAGCGAACTCAGGCTCTGTGATGTGGAGGCTGGAGTGGAGTTGGACTTTAATGACCAGATGGTTTCTGCTCCAACTGAGCCTTTATTCTAACACATGCTGCAGCTACAGAACACAAACAAGGAACTGGACTTCCACATCTGGAAAGGAGTACGTTTTTTTTTTAACTTTTGTCAACAAAATCTAAAAGGTACTTCCTGTTTCGACAGACTTCAAAATAAAAGCACTTCCTGAAGTTACTTAAATTAAAGCGTTTTCTCTTCATAATTACCAGCTTTGTTTTGACTCTTACTGTTAACAATCAACTGAAACATCTAAAAATTAATAAATAAATAGCACATCCTTTTAATACAGGGCTCTCAAACTCATTTTCTTTCAGGTTCCACATTCAACCCAATTTGATTTGCAGTGGACCGAACCAGTAAAATAATAACAGAATAACCTTGAAATAATAACAACTCCAAACTTATGTCTCTGTTTTAGTGCAAAAACCCCATTAAATTATGAAAATACTTACTTTTACAAACTATCCAGACAAAAAAGATGTGAATACCCTGAAAAAGCTGAAATTTCTGAAGTAAAATCAGTGCAATTTTAACAATATTCTTCCTCCACTTCTCATTAGTCCATGTGCATTCTGGATCAGATCTCCAAAGACACTAAACACTGAGGAACAGGAAGAAAAGAGTTCAAACTGGACTGAATTTAATACAGACATTTCAAGTTGGTCATATTTGTTCAGGTTAGTCACATTTTATTGGTACAGGATAGTTTGGAAATGGAAAGATTTTCATAATTTAATGTTATTTTTTGCACTAAAACAAAGACAAACATTTGTAGTTGTCATTATTTATAGGCATAATATAATATTATTATTTCCCATCAAACCCAGTAGTAAATCTGCAGTCCTTCTTTTGTGTGGGTTCTTCTGCTGTTATTATTGGACTGTAGATCACATTGGTCTGGATGTGGAACCGACACTAAAATGAGTTCCACAGCCTGGACTGTGGAATTTTTGCCCTTTGTAAATTCATCCCAGGGGTCGGACTGGAACCTTTCATGGGACGCACTTGGCCCCCGGGACGCATGTTTGAGATGCCTGTTGTAATATAAACTTAAACCAGCATGAACTGCCATGTTTTCTTAGTCCCAACAGAGGTATTTCAGCCGAACCACACCAGGTAAGGCTTAGAGCTTCTTCAGTCAACAATGATATCAGATCGTGATCGGGTATCGACTGATACCCGAGGCGATACCCGACACAGTATCAGCATCGGAACAGAAAAAGTTGGATTGGTGCATCTCTACACAATCCACACCTGGTCTTTGAGTTAAATACCTGAATTGCACTCATGTGTCTGACGTTAAATACTTGTGCCATCACTCACCCATATTCCCAGAGTGATCACTTTGTCTCCCACCTGGATTGGTTTGGCAACAAAAGCAGCACCAATGGTCTGTCAGGAAGAAATACAAACAAGCCACAGTCAAACATCAGACATTCACAGGCCCCAAAGATTAAGACAAGTGGTTCCAGGCACAACAAGCCCCGCCCCTCGAACATATTGTATCTTATTTTGGAATCGATCCAGCTGAGGTCATCATGGCTGTGTGTGTGCTGATGTCAGCAGATCAGTTGCCTCTATATATGTGACAAGTCTGAAGTAAATTGAATGTTTTTATAGACATGTGAAATTTTGCCCATTATAAGTAAATGAGAGAAAAAAAAATTAAATTCATGAAAAATTTGAACTTTGACCTACTTTTCCCAAATGTAACCACATCTATTCTGGGTCACTGGTAATCTATAAGCCCAGTTAGGTATGAATTCAGCCAATAGTTTTGCTGCTAAAGTGTAAACAAACAAACAAACAGAACCAAAAACAACAGGTGTGTTTTTGTTTTTTTTGTTTTTTTTTGTTTTTTTAGATGTGCTTTTGCTTTTTGCTTAGCTTAGTGTGTATTATAAGTTTCACAGTTCAAGGCACGGAATGGATATTGTCCCTCACGGTGTGTCTTATACAGAGAAGACTTCTCCATCTCACGGACTCACTCATGCGGAGCAGAACAGCCGGCCGGCTTTTGTTTACTCTAGGCGGGAGTTACTGAATCTTGTTCCTTTCTCCAAACTTGTTGGGACAAGACACGCTATTCCGGCAGAACTGTTGAGGGTAAGACGCCGGGGAGTACGGGCTGGGGCAAAAAGGAATAGGAGGCAAAGGGTGAGAGCATGGAAGGAGGCTTTTAAACCTGCGCTCCCCTCTGTTGTCATGGGAAATGTCCGCTCCTTGGGCAATAAGATGGAGGAGCTGGAGACTCTGGTCAGGAGCCAGAGGGTCTACCGGGACAGCAGCCTTATGTGTCTTACGGAAACGTGGCTCAGTGACTGCATTCCTGACCACAACACCAGCATTAGTGGATTCCTTACAATCCGAGCGGACCGGGACACCAAAGCAAGCGGCAAGAAAAGAGGAGGGGGAGTCGCCCTGCTTATTAACAACAGATGGTGTAACCCGGGACACGCCACCATCAAGGAGCGGATAAGTAACAGAGACATTGAACTCCTCGCAGTGAGTATGAGACCCTATTATCTGCCGAGAGAGTTCACAGTGGTCATCGCCATTGTTGTTTACATTCCGCCGTCGGCACATGCTGAAACTGCGTGTGACGTCATACACGCAGTTATCGCGGGACTCCAAGCCGAATACCCGGATGCATTCATTCTGCTGTCTGGAGACTTCAATCATGTCTCCCTTTCCAGCACACTCCCCACCTTCAAGCAGTTTGTGGCCTGTCCTACCAGAGGAGATAAAACTCTGGATGTGTTGTATGCTAATGTGAAGGGTGCATACAGATCCACTGTGCTGCCTCCTCTGGGTGGCTCAGACCACAACCTGGTCCAACTCTCCTCCACCTACACCCCCATTGTTAAAAGAATCCCTGTCACCACCAAAACTGTTAAGTGCTGGTCCCAGAAAGCAGAAGAATCTCTGCAGAGCTGCTTGGAACTCACAGACTGGGATGTTTTCTGTGAGTCACATGGGGAGGACATTGATGGGCTCACAGATTGCATCTCTGACTACATCAAGTTCTGTGTTGAGACCAATGTTCCCAGCAAAGAGATCCGGTGCTTCCCAAACAATAAACCCTGGATTACCAGAGACCTGAAGCACCTTCTAAATCAGAAGAAAAAGGCTTTCAGGGAGGGTGACAGGGATAAAGCAAGGGCCCTACAAAAACAACTCAAGGTGAAGATTGTGGAGGGGAAACAAGCCTACAGGGACAGACTGGAACACCAGCTGCAGCAGGACGGTGTGAGACAGGTCTGGTCTGGCATGAGAAAGATCACCGGCATGAAGCAGAAGGGTGGGCCATTGATGGATGGCGACCAGGACCTGGCTGACAACCTAAATCTGTTTTTTAACAGATTTGATGGTGCCAACTCATCCTGTCCGCTGCCTAGGGTGCAACTCCCCCCCTCCACAAGCTCATTCTCCACCACACCCATAACCTTCCAGACATCTCAGGTGAAGAGACAACTGGACAAACTCAAATGTGGAAAGGCGGCCGGACCTGATGGGATCAGCCCCAGACTGCTGAGGATCTGTTCCAGTCAGCTCTGTGGAATACTCACTCATCTTTTCAACCTCAGTCTGCAGCTACAGAGGATCCCCACCCTGTGGAAGACATCTTGTCTTGTCCCTGTCCCCAAAAAGAGACATCCAGTGGACTTTAATGACTACAGGCCTGTAGCCCTCACGTCACACTTAATGAAGACACTTGAAAGGCTGGTCCTCTCCTGTCTAAGTCCCAGTGTGAGGGTGCACATGGATCCTCTGCAGTTTGCATACCAGCCTAACATCGGTGTGGATGATGCTCTCATCCACATGTTACAGAGGGCCCAGGCACACCTGGACACCTCGGATGCAGCTGTGAGGATCATGTTCTTCGACTTTTCAAGTGCCTTCAACACGATCCAGCCGGGGCTGCTTGGTGTGAAGCTGAGAGAGATGCAGGTGGAGTCATGGATGGTCTCCTGGATCATGGACTACCTGACCTGCAGACCACAGTATGTGAGACTGCAGAACTGTGTCTCAGGAAAGGTCCTGTGCAACACTGGAGCACCACAAGGGACTGTTCTGTCCCCCTTCCTCTTCACTCTGTTCACATCAGACTTCCAATACAACTCAGACACCTGCTTTCTTCAGAAATTTTCTGACGACTCAGCAGTTGTCGGTTGTATCAGAGGAGAGGAGGAGGGGGAGTACAGGGGCCTGGTTAAGGACTTTGTGGACTGGTGTGACCTCAACCACCTCCAACTGAACATTTCCAAGACCAAGGAAATGGTTTTGGACTTTAGAAGGAAGAGGTCCAGACTGGTGCCAGTCACCATTCATGACACAGAGGTTGAAGCTGTCTCCAGTTCCAGGTACCTTGGAGTCCAACTGGACAACAAGTTGGACTGGTCCTGTCATATGGAGACTCTGCACAAGAAGGGGCAAAGTAGACTTTATTTCCTACGGAGATTAAAGTCTTTCAAGATCTCCAAGCCTCTTCTGTGTAGTTTCTACCAGACTGTGGTGGCTGGTGCCCTTTTTTTTGGTGTGGTGTGTTGGGGAGAGGGAGCTCGCATTTCTGACAGAAACAGACTGAACAAACTCATTAAGAAAGCGAGCTCCATCATTGGGACTGGACTGGAAACAGTTCAGCAGGTGGCTGGGGTGACAATGCTCAGGAAACTGGACTCTATTCTGAAGAACGCATCTCACCCATTGCACCATCTTGAGGTGTTCAGAGAGAGCACCTTCAGCCACAGACTGATCCCCCCTCGGTCCAAGACTGAACGCAGTAGGAGGTCCTTCCTGCCGGCTGCTATTAGACTTTTTAATATCGCTGTGCGATAAATTATTATTGTATGCTGTGCATACTTAGGTGTGTTAGGTGTTTTAGGTTATTGTATTATATACAGTACTTGTATTGTACATATATATATAGATATATATAGATATATATATCTTCTATTCTGTTTATTATTTATTTGTTCCATTGATGACTGTTTGTGGGATGTTCATGCGATGGGTCAGAGTGTTTTTCTTCTTGTACTGCTGCTGTTGTAACAAAGCAATTTCCTGCAAAGGATCAATAAAGTATCTATCTATCTATCTATCTATCTATCTAACAGCCCTTGCCTCCCCTTTGGGGGTAAAAAAATGTACCTGGAGTTGAAGTTTTATTTTTCAAACCATATCACCTCTATGCATGTAGCTTTGCTTTGAGATCTAACCTGGCAGAGTTAATCCAAAAAAAAAAAAAAGAATAAACCGCATCACAGAGTTAAAAATTCAAGCACTTCTCAGACTTTGAATACACAACATTGGAATTCAAGCCTTTTGCAGAATTTCCGTGCTTGTGTGCATTTCAATGATCACAGATTGCGCCTCTGTTTCCACGGCGTCCCCAGGGCTGAACACAAACATAAGGCCTTTCATCAGAGCTGCAGGCAGCCGGGGAATCAGTTTAAAGAGGAACAACGGGAACAGCTGACACTCACGTTCTGATAGGGGCCCACCAAGAAGCGGTGATGAACGTATCTCTCCACCAGACTCGTCTTCCCCACGCTCTCCTTTCCCAGCATCACCACTTTGGCGTCCACGCGCATCGCACTCATCGTACCTCCGTTTAGAAAAACCCAGACCGATCCACAAACAGGAGGGTGGAGTGGGGTGTGGTGGTGTAGGGTGGGGTGTGGTGGGGTGGTCACCCAGTGGACAGCTGCTGGATGGGCTGTGCTTATTGTGCTATGAAGGAAAAAAGACAGAACACATGAGCAGGGAAATCTACCATTCTGTAACTAAACGAGTACAGTAGCGTGTTTGTCATTGAACCAAGGTTCGAATAGTTTTGGATTTTTCAGTATAGTTTAGTTTTATTTAGTTTTGACTTTTTTTTCTGTAATTCAGTTCGTTTTTATTTGTTTTTAGAGCAGGTTTGGTAGTTTTTAGTAAGTTTTCGTTAGTTTCTAAATGCTTAGTTTTAGTTTAGTTGTAGTTTAGTTGTAGTTTAGTTGTAGTTCAGTGGTCTCTTTTCTCTTCTTCTCTGTCGTCATATTCAAATCAATCCCAGACAGGACTCTGCTGCTTTAGTCTCCATGTTTCCAGGTAGAGTGGGGACCAGAAGACGACTGGAAACCACAAGTGAACACAAGTGACGGAGCAAAAAGTGTCGTATGGAGACAGCACAGAAAATTGCTAGAGCGAAATAAATCAATTTCATATCAATCCAACATTGACAAAGATGAAAACGAAGGGAATTTTATCCATAATTTTTATCCGTTTTAGTTAGTTTTGTAAACACACAATACAGTTTCAGTTAGGTATGTTTTTTTTCTTTCAGTTAAAGTTTTTATTTATTTCAGTTAACGAAAATGTTTTTACAATTCTAGTTTTGGTCATTTCGTTAGTTTTCGTTAACGATAATAACCTTGGTCATGACATAAGTGCACACAATAAAGTTTCAGTTAGTTATGGCTTTTTTCTTTTAATTATAGTTTTCGTAGCACAAGCTTGAACATTTTCCCCACAATTTTACTGTGTAAACATATTTACTTCCCCATGATGTAAGAAAAAGTGAAGCACACAGCAATAAATCATTGTAAACATTAGATAAGTTATTATTTTTCAATTATCACATTAAATACTGGCTCCTGAGTGTAGAAACAAAACAGTTAGATGTGGTTTTAAAATCTTCTTTACGGTCAGAACATGACAAACACTTGTGAAACAGCAGATTTCAGAAATCTAGAGGTAGAACATTCTAAACTTTTAGAACGATAAAATATTTGCTTAAACCAAGTATGGCGGAATTAAATTAAATAAAACAGCAAAACAAATGAGAGGATGCTCTCATCAGAGAGGTTATGCATCATATTCACCAAGAAAACATTAGATATACCATTAGGGGTTCCACCACACAGTTCTATGCCACTTGGCAGACATTTATCGGCTTCGTACAAAGTACAGGAGCTACTAACACATCTGTGGAACTCCAACATCTGGATACCTTTACACTTATTTATGTTTGAATTCATTTTTTCAAATTTTCTTTCCCCTTATTTATGTGTATGTAAACTTATAAATACGCATGTGTGTATATGTGTCTGGTCCAGTACTTGGGGGGGACAGGGGGGGTCAGTTAGATAAGAACAGGATACAACAGTTTACAATTAAGTTGGACGTTTCATGTGATACATTTGAAAACTGAAAATAAAAAAAGACCTTGATCAGAAAACGGCAAAACATGACTTTTAGGTAACACTGTTGATGATCGCACTGATGATCATTATCTCTATAAGAACCATGAAAATTAGTGTTCATATTCTCTAAACCAGGGCTCTCAAACTCCTGTTCTTTCAGGTTCCACATTCAGTCTGATTTGATCTGCAGTGGACCCAACCAGTAAAATAAAAACAGAATAACCTGGAAATAATGACAACTTGAAATTTTTGTCTGTGTTTTAGTGCAAAAAAAACATTAAATTATGAAAATACTTACTTTTATATACTATCCAAATAAAAAAGATGTGAATAACCTACTACAAAAACATTAAACACTTAGTAACAGCCAGTTAATTGTTAAAATTGTGCTGAATTTTCTTCAGACATTTCAGGTTGTTCATATTTGTTCAGGTTATTCGCATTTTATTGTTACAGGATAGTTTGTAAATTAAATATTTTCATAATTTAATGTTATTTTTTTGCACTAAAAACTAGACAAAAATTTCAAGTTGTCATTATTTACAGGCATAATGAAATTTTTTCACATCAAACTGAGAAGAAAATATGGAGTTATTTTTAGTAAGTTATTCTGCTGTTATTATTTGACTGTAGATCATATTGGTCTGTATGTGGAACCTGAACTAAAATTAGTTTGATATGAATTTTTACACTTAGTAAATTCATCTCAGGGGCTGGACTGGAACCTTTGGGGGGCCGCATTTGGCCCCCGGGACACATGTTTGACAGCCCTGCTCTAAACACACACTATGGACTTTTCAGCCATGTCATTTGGATTAGAAGTAATCTAATAGTGGATATTTAAATATATATACATATATAACATATAATGCCAATAGTACCTAATCTTCAGATCTCACCACCTCCCTGAAAAGGGTAAGTGTATAATTAATGACGCTATCTCCAGTTTGGATCAAGTCTTTTAGAGATTTCTCTGAGAGTTAAGACACAGAAACACTCTTTCACTTCCTGTGTTATTTTAAAAGGAAACACCACCATATCATCCTTAAGAGTGAAGTTCGTCTATTATTAGACTGGTTTTACTCAAATTACAGTTACAAACAGAGCCATGCACACCCTTAGTACCTACTAGAGCTGCAACTGATTAATCGACTCAAATGCTGCATTTCCACTATGTGGTACCGGCTCGACTCGACTTGACCTTTTTGCGTTTCCATTATGAAAAAGGACCTGGAATCTGGTGCCTGGTACTAGTTTTTTGGTATCACCTCCGCCGAGGTTCCAAGAGATATTAAACCATGACATATAACACTGCAGACCACTGATTGGTCAGAGAGTTTTCTCTGTGACCCGCCCTTTTACAAAAAACAGATGCGTTAGTGGACAGTAAATACAGTAGTACAATAATCTACGTGATAACAGCCCAAAACTACACCATGTTCGGTCCAGGAGGCTAAGTCTTTGGTGGCCGACGTAAAAATTCAGACGAGACAACACGCAATGAGTTTTCAGCAACTCTCTGAGCAGACGACATGGAAATAACGTGCCGCATCGCTATGACGTCCAGGTACTGTAAAGTGGGTAGTATCCTGTAATGGAAACGGTGTCCAGGAATACTGAGTCGAGCCGAGCTGAGCCGAGCTGGTTCCACATAGTGGAAACGCGGCAAAAGTGATCCAAAAAAATCCTTCAACCACAATTCTCCTGAATCAAAGCTTTGTTTCCTTCATTTCTCTGTTGTTAAACATTGGTTCCACTGTTGTGTTTCACACGGACGATTATTGTGACGCACAAAGAAGCTTCAGTTCAGGAAAACTGCAATAGAATATTTCCCTTCAATCAATTCGAGTCGATTAATCGAAACGTGAATTTCTGCATTCGCTTCAAGCACCTAATCGATTAATCGGTTGCAGCTCTAGTACATACATTTTGCAGTGACGTAGGCTTCATTTTTGTTCATTGATCTATTTTGCTAAATTTGTTTTGAGCAGTGTGTCGTCCCCTCCCCACTGAGCAGACCTCCCATTTGACTGCATGGATTTGAATGGATTAGTTTTGGTCATTTCATGGGACCTCACAAACTCCTCTATTCATTAAAAAATATATATTTTTTAGTTCTCAGTGTTTTAATTTTGAGCATTGAAGTTAAAAGTCATCATTAATATGTGTGATCTAAGCCTTTCAACAGAATTAAGATCCATACTTTCACTATTACTGCTCTCTCACTCACCCAAACCTCCAAAAACTTCCACTAGAAGTTAATTAGAAGTTAATGAACAGATCAAATCATTGGTTTACTACACATCATTTTGGCTGCCTGGTGTTAACATTGGATTGCATGTATACATCATGGGAGTTTGTCCTCCTAATACGTCATCTATAACCAACCCACAGGATGTCAAAACGCAATGCAAATATTTAAAGTGCATATGAATATTATAGTCTATATTAAAAACGGTTGATTATGCAAATCTGATTATGTGTGAGGTGACTAAAAAAGTGTATGTGAATGGTTTGTGTTACTGTAAAAATATACAGAGGAAAATGTGTGTTAACAAAGCAAAGGAAGCGGATCTATTCTGATTATTAGTTTGTAAAAAGGGAGTGGGAGTCAATAAGTTATACTTCTGCCCACTCCGTTTCGAGTGCAGAATATTTTTTTTCAACCATGTTGGATGATTCATTGTTACCTGATGATTCTATGCACTCGAAATAAAACTACTACTACTACAATTGGGGATATCCTGAAGTCAAAATTGGGCAAAAGTGAAACAAAAGCTTCCCCTATAGGTTAATAAAGTTGTCTGTACTTGTAATGTGGATAACTCATCCAAATTACAGATGGTTATTTGCATTATATCCAATTTAGCTCTTACTCTGATATAATGACCACATTTTAGTCACTTAGCTCATTTTCGTTTTGACTGATGTAGTCACAGTTGTGGATATCTACAAATGCAGTGAATACTTGAATGTTGCTCTGGATTTATTTTATTTATTTATTTAACCTTTATTTACCCAGGCAAGCAGTTCAGAACAGATTCTTATTACAAATGCTGCCTGATCAAAGAGCAATGGCTCCTTGAGGGGTAGGGGGTGAGGGGGCTAAAAGTAAAAACAAGGTTAAGCAATTACAGATATTTCTAATTTCCACTCGAACGAGTAAGAATACACATTGGATATCTGTTCTTTTGGATATCTAAAGTATCATAACACATTAGAGCAACGGTGTCAAACATACGAGCCAAACGCGACCGGATGAATTTGTGAAATGCAAAAATTACACTGAAAGTATTATCAGGAGTGTCAAAATCATGTTAGTTCAGGTTCTACATACAGACCAATACGATCCAAAATGGGTTGAGCCAGTAAAATACTATCACAACAACCTAGAAATAATGAAAACCTCAAGTTGTTGTCTTTGTTTTAGTGTAAGCAAGTAAGTAAATTTTCTTTATAGAGCACTTTTCACAGACAGGGAGTCACAAAGTGCTTTACAGAGGAAGACAATTAAAATACAGCATAAATTACAATTTAAAATGCAATTAAAATACAGTTAAAACACAGATAAAATGCAATAATTACTTTTCTTACTTTTTTAGTGTAAAAAGGAACATTACATAAAATGTTTACTTTTACAAACTATCCTGTCACAAAAAATGTGAATAACGTGAGCAAAGATGAACAATATGAAATGTCTTCAGAGAACTAAGTGTCATTGTACTAATATTCTGCCTGTTATTAAATGTTTTATGTATTTGTAGATCCACTGTATCTGTAAGTTGTAATACATAGATAGATATACTTTAATGATCCCAAACTGGGAAACTGTATTTGCAATAAATATGTAAATGATAAAGTGAGGAATAATATTGTTGAAAATGCACTTATCACTATTGCATTTGCTTCTTTACTTGCATGACGTCTTATACTTCTGAAGTGGAAACAGGAAACCCCGCCCACATGTGATCAGTGGATTGCAGACATTATGAGGTTTTTACATATGGAGAAGATGAGACGTACATTAGCAGGATCAACTGCAAAATTCTATAAAGCAGGGGTGTCAAACTCATTTTCTTCCGGGGGCCACATTCAGCCCAATTTAATCTGCAGTGGGCCGGACCAGTACAATAATAGCATGATAGCCAAAAATAATGACAACTCCAAATTGTTTTAGCGCAGAAAAATAACATTCAGTTATGCCAATATTTACATTTACAAACTATCCAAACAAAAAAGATGGGAATAACCTGAAAAAAATGAAATTTGCTAAGAAATGCGATTACAATTTTATCAATATTCTGCCTTGACGTCTCATGCATTACAGATCCGATCTACAAAGGCGCAAAACATTCAGTAACAGGCAGAATATTGTTAAAATTGCACTTAATTTACTTCAGACATTTTAGGTTATTCACATTTTATTGTTAAAGGATAGCTTGTTAATGTAAACACTTTCATAATTTAATGTTTTTGCACTAAAACAAAGGGGAAAAAATTGGTGTGTTCATTATTTATAGATTATTGTAATATTATTTTTGAGTTTGATGGCCTCACTTACACTTTCCAAATTCATCCCACGGGCCGGATTGGAACCTTTGGTGGGCTGCTTTTGGCCTCCAGTTTGACACCTGTGCTATAAAGCATGGCAGCCTTTTCTAAAATTCACAGGAACTTATAGAATGAGCAATGTATCATGACTTTTTATTTCTGTTTTTTTGTTTTGTTTTTTTAATATATGCATAATTGTTATCTATTCAATCTTATTTTATGTATTTATGTTTACATTTGCTATGTGTACACATCCAGACTTTGTCTGAATGCTATATGCCTCCTGTTCATAATTCTGATGTCTTTTGGTAGATATATTTACATGTTTATATTTAAGTTGGGGGTGGGGACTTGTGTTTAAAAAGACAGTAGAAATGTACAGATTGTATGATGCATCAATGTTATGCTGTTGAAAATTCACAAAAAAAAATTATATTTAAAAAAGAAATGCACTTATTTTTCTGAAGACATTTCAGGTTGTTCATGTCACTCAGAGTTTGAAGAAAACTTTGTAGCTTTAATTAAACACCTTGATAATGTGACTTGAACTGGTATTATTTTCAGTGGTCCGGCCCAGTTCGGATCAGACTGGGCTGAATGTGGAACCTGAAGTGAACTGAGTGTGCCTGGTTCCTCTGCATCACAGTGACTGCTTCAGTTCCATGTTTACACATAAGGTGGCTTAGCTAACTCCAACACCAACACACTGAAAACTTACCTGCTGGCTAGCTTGACTCAACAATTCTCTGTCCACATCTGAGATTTTCCGGGTAAAGGCTACACACAGGATGTGATCCGTGCCTACCGGACCTGTTTCAGATTACACAGCGGGTCATATCTGAGCCTTTTGGAGGTCTACCGGCTGCTGTTCGGACACCGGGGCTGTTAGCATAGATGAAGGCTTCTGCTGCTACTGCTGCTGCTGCTGCTGCTAATGCTGCTACTGCGGTTGCGCAATGACTGGAATTACAGCCAAAGCCGCGGCGGACAGTAACAGTACATACAGTACGGAACAGTTAGAGCTGACACACAGCGGTACTTCTGACTAAAAAGGACACGGAGCCTCTTAAATTAGCCCAGAGAACAGGCAGTGAGCAGGCAGGGAGGAGCAGAGGCGGTTAAACCCCCAACTGAGCTTTGTTTGTTTGGGCGGAACCAATGGAGTGACACAGGCGGTTTCCGGGGGGAGGGGCGGAAGTGTACGGACAGGATGTCATGTTGTTGTTTATTTTATTTTATTTTATTTTATTTTATTTTATTTTATTTTATTTTATTTTATGTAAGTAATGTTTCTGTGCGGCCGATTTATGGAATAATTTATTCATGCGAAGTGCTTTTATTGTGAAGGCAGGAAGTGTGCTATGTGTGTTAAACTTTTTGTTTGTTCTTGCTGGTGTGTTGAAGACAGTGCTGTGAGGAAATAAAGTGCCTCCAGAGTTAAAACTGTCATCCTTTTTACACATCACACTGCCAGGGCTCATCCTCCAGACGCTCGGTTACATTTATTTTATTTTATTTTATTTTATTTTATTTTATTTATTTATTTAAACATCAGAATGAATAACATAGATAAAGATTATAACAAATCTGAAATATCAACTATTTGAACAAAATACAAAACCCATAAAAACCCAAATAACCATTGACGACCAGGACCATCTACCAAAATAAAATGTTTATTAACTTCTGATCCATTAATCCTTTCAATCCATGTCAATAATTGCTGTCAAATACAGTTCTTCATCTTTTCATGGTCATCAGATCTGACCATATTTGGACGTTCAGAGGCTCTGTAGTTACAGTGGAAACACCGTCATCTTCTCCAACATTAATTCACCAGTCAAACCCATGGAGTTGGATCAATGACAGTGGATGGACACACTGGGGTTATGTTTAATTAATGACAGATTGAACTGAAAAAGACACTGTTTATTCAGTTTGATCTGTTTCTGATACAAGAACCATCAATTTTAATCTGAGCTTTAATGAACATCTGCAGGATTAGTGAATTAAATATAGGAAAATTCATGATTTTCACTGAAAACAATACAAAACACAGAAGATAATATTATAATAAATGGTGATAAATCATTTAAGAAAAGGTTAAATCTATAGAAAAAAAATCATTGGAGAACTGCCACAAAATTACCTCTGGGTCTTTACGGGTTGAGGAGGTATCTTACAAAATTATACTCAAATATTACCCAGCTAATCATTCTCTGCAAAAGTTCAAAAAGGACACTCATATTAACTGCTCTTTTTGTAACTGGCGTCCACAAACAGTTGTTCATTTATTTTTTCGTTGCTGTTTGACCTCAGCAGGTTCATCACTGATCATCTACCAAAGATTTGATTTGACTCTGAGAAAATGTTGTTTTTGGTTTTCATAATTACACTAAAAGAGAAGGAAAATGTAACTTTTTAAAAATAAATTTGTTTTTGGCAAAAAAAAAAAAAAAAAATGGTATTCATAAAAGTAAATTTATTGAGAAAACCTCTTGCTTTGTTGTTTTCCAAAAAGAAATGGAACTTTACTTTAAGCTCATTACCAATTAGACAAATGAAAAGGCTGTTACATGTTCAGATTTCTGTATCATATTCGACCTTTTTATGTAATGTACGTTAGCCCTGGCACATCTAGTATTTGCCTAATGACGTTCATTTTGTCTACTGTTAATTAGGGCTGTGTATCAACAAGAATCTGGCGATGTGACACAAATCACAACACTAGGATCACAATATGATATATCACAGTATAACATGATACTGTTAAAAAAGGCAATTTTTTTGTTTCTTTCTTTTGTCTCAATGATTATTTCCTGGAAGAACTGAATTCCAGCAGAAATCTGCACAAATCCTAAACACATTTGTATTTGATCCCAACAGGATCTAATGTTCTATCACCAAATGTTCAAACTGTGTTCAAACTGAAATTCTGTTTTACAGACATTCCAGTTTCAGATCCTGTTCAAATGTTCAGATTCTATTAGTTCACAACTAACATCAGAACAGGATTTGAGTTCAATCCCAACAAAGGAATGAACATTATTTAATAAAAGAGTGTGAAATAAGAATAAATAAAATATAAACAAAAAAGAAAAAACAAAATGACCCTCCACAATATCTGCATTTGAATAAATACCAAAAAATATCAATACAGTACTTTTTAATATTGATGAAATATCGATAATGAAATATTGTGATATATTGCAGAACCGTTATTTTCTTACAGCCCTAATGCTAATACTGTTAGGGTTTTAGAATGTGTTTAGAATTCTTTGTTTTCTTGCCTTATTGTTCTGACACTGAGTGTAAACGACTGAAATCAAAGTTAATCAGGGCGATACGGTGATGACGTCACCAAAACAATCAATCCAATGTAATCTCAAATGTCTTCAACAGAATGAAGTGGGTCAACAGGAAGCACACAGCTGGACTGATGAGCTGAAACTCCAGCTTTAATTCATCATCAGTGTAACGCTCAGTGGGCCTCATCTGTAGAATCACAGTGATTAGATCATCCTTGTGTTCAGCTGAACCCTGGGAACACTCTGTTGAACTGAAGACGTCCTCTGACCATGAGCCGTCGATCATTTGTCCTGATCCAACATTTATTCTTTCAAATTAGAACAGGACAGACATCTGCTGGCACCGCTATTGTACTGCTAGAAACTGTAGTCAACATGTCTACCAAGGGTCGAATAGTTTTGGATTTTTCATTCTACTTTAGTTTTATTTAGTTTGGACTTTTTTTCTCTAATTCCCTCAGTTTTACTTTGTTTTTAGAGCAGGTTTGATAGTTTTTATTAGTTTTCATTTTTTTCTAAATGCTTAGTTGTAGTTTAGTTGTAGTTCAGTTGTAGTTCAGTTGTAGTTCAGTTGTAGCTCAGTGGTCTCTTTTCTCTTCTTCTCTGTGCTCCTATTCAAATCAATCCCAGACAGGACTCTGCTGCTTTAGTCTCCATGTTTCCAGGTAGAGTGGGGACCAGAAGACGACTGGAAACCACAAGTGAACACAAGTGACGGAGCAAAAAGTGTCGTATGGAGACAGCACAGAAAATTGCTCAAGGGAAATAAATCAATCTTTATGACTGATAAACTGATAAATCTTTATCAGTCATTTTTCTTTTTTTTTTTTCTTTTTAACACAAAATGAAGACATAACAGAAACATAGTAAACTTAATTACATAACAACAACAAAACAATCAGCATTCAGCAAAATAAGTTTTTGTTATTGTTTGAAACAGGGTTATCAGTTGGTACCTGTATGTGGGACAAATGAAAATATGTAATTTAAATCAAATTAGAGCAGCAGATCTTTTTTTTGTATCAGTACCCACATTAAATGTCCCTGAGAAAATCAGTTCATTTTTTCCACCCTCTCATGTCGAGTTCTGCATGCAGTCTCAGCATAAGTGTAGATCTGTCCATTTTGTGGATTTCGTCCACTATGTCTGTCCAGTCCTCTAACACCGGTGGCTCAGGCCGAAGCCATCTACAGGTGATTACTTTCTTTGCTGCAGCACCAAAGATCTTCAGGAGGTACCTGTCATTCTCTGTCAAGCCGTCGGGAAAATTTCCCAACAGAAGTGAAAGAGTGGGATGCTGCAGTCCGAAACCCAAAGTCTGTTCTGTTTTTGTACCAACATCTTTCCAAAAAGTTGTAATTTTTGTACAGGACCAAAAAATGTGGGTGTGGTTTTGCCTCTGTGTGCCCCTGTGTAACCCCTCCAGCAAATACAAACACTCAAGTTTTTATTAAACTGTTGTTTTGGCGTTATAAAGAACCGCACTAAATTTTTCCAACAAAATTATCGCCAGTAGGCTGAAGAAGAGGTAGAAGGAGCAATAGCAATCAGAAAACGAAGGGAATTTTATCCATAATTTTTATCCGTTTTAGTTAGTTTTGTAAACACACAATACAGTTTCAGTTAGTTATGTTTTTTTTTCTTTTAACTATAGTTTTTATTTATTTCACTTAACAAAAATGTTTTTTCAATTCTCATTTTCGTCATTTCATTAGTTTTCATTAACGATAATAACCTTAATGTCTACAGCCCTTTAAAATTATAAGATGACCTTTGAATGTTCACTAACTGTTTATGGTGTTCATCAGTACTTCAGTTCCTCCTGGTGAAATAACTATTATAGCAGATGTACTGTGTTTAAGGATATCTGCAATTGCACAGACCAGGGGTGTCAAACATACAGTCCATGGGCCAAACCCGGCCCACCGAAGGGTCCAGTCCAACCCGTAGGATGAAAATACACTGAACACATTAACAGTCAAGGATGTTCTAATTACTTTAGCTCAGTCCAATCTAAAGTGGGTCAGAACCAGTAAATACCATCACAGTAACCTGAAATAACTAGAAGCACTTGGAGAGCGCAGACCTCCGCCAAGGCAGATCAGTGCCCCCCCACCACCACCAAAATGTAATCATTTGTTCCTTGTGCCAGTATCAACATTTCCTGAAATTTTCATTCAAATCCGTCTGTAACTTTTAGAGTTATCTTGCACACAGACAGACAGACACCAACAAAAACATAACCTCTTTGGTGGAGGGAATGAAAACCTCAAATGTTTTTGTTTTAGTGGACAAAAAATATATAAAATACACAAAAAATTTTACGTTTACAGACTAGCCTTTTACAAAAAATGTGAACAACCTGAAACGTCTTAAGAGAAGTCTGTAGAATTGGACCAATATTCTGAATATTACTAAATGTTTGGTGTATTTGTAGATCCACTGTGATCTGTACGTTATAATGCACATGTATAAATGATAAACTAAGGCATAATATTGTTGAAACTGCATTTATTTTTCTTCAGAATTTTCAGGTTGCTCAAATTTGTTCATGTTATGTTCAAGTACAGTTCATAGATGTAAATATTTTCAAAACAGAATTTTGCTTTTTCACACAAAAATATAGAGAAAACTTTGGAGTTGACATTATTTCTCAGTTCTTATCCTATTATTTATATTATTTTACAGGTTCGGCCCACTTTAGATCAGATTAGGCTGAATGTGGAACTTAAACTAACATGAGTTTGACAGACCTGCATAGATTTTCTTGTAACCTTATGGTACCATATCTTAAATTGCAGTTTTATAACAAAGAATGTGTTTTGAGCTTTTAAAATATTTCATTAAGGGATCATGATTTCATAAAATGACATATTCTATTGCTGCAACAATGTTTTATGTATAAAATAATAATAATTTGTTACAACTTGATAGCATCCTTCCAAAAAATGAAAATATCTTATGACCTAAAAAACTTCTTGTTGCTAATACGAATTATTTCACGTTTTATTGTTTTAACTTATTGTTATAACAACACTTTCTTGTTATAAATTATGATGTGCTGTGGAAAAAAAACATGTCATAAAATGTTTGTTTGTTTTTTACATTTCTTAAAAACTTTTAAGTTTTCTGTTACATGACCATACATGATTACTATACCGGAAAAATACCACGAAGAAGAGGAACGTTTTTTTAAAACAAGACGAAAGTCAATAATAACAAACATGGTGACGACACAGGAGGATTTACTAACATTAATATTCAGAAGGGCAGTTGTCATAGATATGTGGGTAGTTTTTCCACTAACTCACACAGTCGCTCTTTGAAATGTTCCAGTATTTATGGCATTATTCTCTTCAAATCTCAACACTGCCCCCTGTGGTTCCCGGTGGTACTGCTCCATATTCTCAGTCAGAGTCCGGAACCGCAAACACCGGAAAACCAACAGAACGTACGTAGAGGACGGACAGAACGCTCCGTCTGTATGCGTCTGCATCTTTAACACAGAGCATAAATGAGCCCTTATGAGTAATGACTGAATTGGTGATATATGGAATGTGTTTTTATAGGCCCGAGCCGAGTAAAGCCAGCGCAGGGCCTATTGAGTCTGCAGTGGGCGCATGGGGACGAAATTGCCAGTGACGCGGTCGCCTTTCGCCACTGTCGCCACTCTCACACATATTCACATTCACGGCACTGAGACCTTTCCGACGATGTACATGACATGTTCACAAGTCACATATTTACACCTGCTCTGAATGAATGGGAGTCAATGGGACACGCCCAGTCGGGGTCAGTCATGTGTGTGTAAGTGCACGACACGTGACATCTGACCCCACAGACATGTGGGGGACCTCGAAAGCTGTAACATAAGGCCAAATATGTGGTTGCCATAGAAACGGCTATATTGTTCTTGCTCAGATTCTTATTATTTTTCTTTCTTTCTTTCTTTATTTATTAGGCCCGAGCCGAGTAAAGCCGGCGCAGGGCCTATTGAGTCTGCAGTGGGCGCATGGGGACAAAATCGCCAGTGACGCTGTGACAACCTGGAAGTTGCCCCAAACACACACACACCCTGTAACATGCATGTTGGCATCCAGATCCACGCCGGAAATTGTCACCACAGCATCGACACCTGATTCGCCCGAAGTTGGCGGCAGTTTTTAAATACCCCCCCCATATCCGCATTCGGAGAGTGCGGCGGTGCGTTCGAGTCGGCATGACACGGAAGCGTCCGAGCAACAGCTCGTTAGTAGAGACAAAAAAGTACGGCAGTTAATCCCGTTTACAACTTTGTTCATCTCCGTCCGTTTTCTCCCTCTGGTGCATCACATCCATCCATCTCACTGCAGCAAGACAGTCTCCCTCACATACCAGCAAACCAGCAGAAATAACCGGAATGGATTACAAACTGACTGGACTGGACTGACTGACGGACTGACTGACTGCGACCATTGGAGTGTTGTGAGTAAGTTTTTTTTCTGCTTTCTCGTTTTTTTTAAAAAAAGGCCTTGAACTGAACTGTGCGCTTGTTTTTTTTTTTTCAAACGAACTGAAATGAACTGAATGAATATTTTTTTTTTCCCCTTTTTGATAAACTGAAAACCCGGAATGGAATTTTTTGTTTAAATGGACTGAACTGTTTTTTTTGTTACTTTCTTCTTTCAAAAGACTGTTTAAATTGTGGAAGATTTAAGTTCGAATTTTTGCTTGGTTGGTGGATTTTGTTGAGTTTGGACTTTGGGTTTTCTGTGGGGTGGGTTTTCAACTGTGGGTTTGAATTTGTGTGAATTTTGTTTATAATCATTGTTTAATACATGATTTTGAATTTTACATGGTTTGAATGTGTGTTCTTTTCTTTGTCATTTAATGTGTGGGGTGTGAGTTTAGTTAAAACTCGCATCCTTTGTGTAGTTTGAGACTCAAGCTAAAGACTGACTTACACTGACTAACCGAACATCTTATATGTCAGGAGAGAGACCTGGCTGGCACCCCTGAAAAATCAATATAATAAAATAATATAAAATAAATAAATTAAAACATCAAACTCAAACTGTCACATAAAAAAGTGGCACCCCAGATGGGATCTCTCTAAAAAACACATTGAATGACTAAAGGAAACACAAAAGAACCACAACTACGTTGGAGGAAAAATCTTTATTAAAGGAACAAAAGGAACAACAGAATAAAATGGCCGCCGACTCATTCCTGAGCAAAATGGAGGGACTGGAAACTCTGCTACCAAATCCAATGCAGGAACCATCTCCCACTACATATTCTCTGCTGGACATGGAACTAACTGGAGACTTGGAGCTCGTAAAGCCATTAACCCCTCAAAGTGTGACCAGTCAAAATAGCCACCAAGATGGAGGACCTCAGGCCACACTACAGGACAATGTCTCTGTTCATGGAATTCATCAACAGCTTCAGGAGATTTTGCATGCGCAGACCTGTCACAAAAAAGAGATAAATGAACAAATGGAACAAATTTCAAACACAATCACATCACAAATCAAGCAAATGAACAATTCATTAATGGATTTAATTCAAGAACAGCGAAAAGAAATGATTCAACACATGGACACACAACTTGAATATCTGAGAACACAAATCAATGCAACATTTGGATGGAGGTTAAAAAATCATCAAGCAGACATATTAAAGGAACTTCATCCTGTGTTCTCACCCATGACTGAAGCTGTAGCTGTTCTTCAGGAGGAATTATCACACTGCCGAAACTCCATAAACACTCTGTCAGCAGAAATCACTACACAACCTGCAAAAATTTCTCTTGGTCATGTAAGCATGCAAACTCAATATCAAACGTTACCAGAAACGCTCATCCCAAACCGCCCCAGATTACATTCTACTGTACAACCTGGTATGGTTGAGGATCCCTTTGGCTCACCTGGAGGATCCATTTTTCATGCTGAAGGAAAAAGCAGATTTTTTGGAAAGAGTCCTGTGAAACTACAGTTTCCAACATACGGGAAAGTGGATGATGCACCAGACCCCCTTCAATATTTGGAAAGGTGTGAGGATTTCTTGGCCCTAAATCCACTCACTGATGAGGAGCTCATCGCCACTTTGCGTAATGTTCTGCATGGAACTGCAAGAGACTGGTGGGATGTAGCACGTCATAAAGTTAATACATGGAAGGAGTTCCACGACCAGTTCCGTGCTGCTTTCCTGTCAGAGGATTATGAAGATGAATTGGCAGAAAGAGTACGCAACAGAGTACAAGAAGAGGGAGAAAGCATCAGAGACTTCGTTTACATGTATCAATCACTATGTAAACGCTGGAAGATAGACATTGAGGAGGGAGAAATCATAAAGTTGATATTAAAAAACATAAATCCCCAACTGGCCAGTCAGCTGCGAAGTAGTGGTGTTAACACAGTTGATGGACTTGTGCGCCTTGGCCAACAACTAGAGAGGGATCGAGAGAACCAGCTGCAGTATGAGCAGAGGAAACACCTGCTGAAAAAACCTTCAAAGCCTGGTCCACCCGATTCTGCTGGTCCACCCCCTAATCAGGAACCGACTGTTCGTCCGAACCAATCTGTCTATAACCGTCCACCACCCCAAGTATTCTGTTGGCGCTGTAAAGGGAACCATGCACCAGCTTCTTGTCCTCAGTGGAACTCTAACCGAGGTAACAGACCTCCATCTTCTAGACCTCAACCACAGGCTGCCAGATCCTCCCATGCAACAGAAGGTCATGCAACATTGGGTTCCCTCACTCACTCGGGATACCCAGGAGGCATAGCCTCACATAGTCCACAGTCATGTCTCCCTGAAAGTCCGCCTCCCTGCCAGTTGATGGTACCCCTGAACATCGGTCCATGGAAGGGAACCGCCATCTTAGACACTGGATCATCATATACCCTGGTCAATGAAAGTGTGTGGACGGGAGTAAAAGGTCAGCAGGATGTGCTAAAACCCTGGATCAGAGGACCTTTATACCTGGCAGATGGAGGAGGACGACAACCGTTAGGATGGAGTGACTTAAAACTCACCGTACAAAACCGAACCGTGACATCACCCTGTATCATCATGCCTGCTGACAGTCTGGCATTTAGTGCTGTGGTTGGGCTTGACTACATATGTTTATCTGGCCTGCAGTTTGATGTCTCTGAGAACTGTTACTGGTTCAAGTGCAACGAAAATAGAAAATACCAGTTCTTACCAAAATCTGCTGTGGCGACAAATGCTGTTCTTCTACCCCAGTTGGCTTTTTACTCTGCAGTTCCTCCAATGAGTCTGGTCTCACCGCCTCCATGTCTTGACCTCCTTCAAGCTGCCGCATGTGACGCCGATCTGGATGATTTTGGAAAAACACAGCTGTTATGTCAACTCAGGGAGAATTCAGATGTCTGCACGGAAAAATTAGGTTGTACTGGAGTTCTGAAACACAAACTCTTTCTTAGCCATCAAGTACCAATTAAACAGAAACCTTACCGGGTATCCCCTGCCAAACTCCAAGTAATAAAAGAACACATACAGGAAATGCTGGCAAACGACATCATAGAGCCGTCCACCTCTCCGTATGCTGCTCCTGTGGTCCTGGTCCCCAAGAAAAATACCCCAAAGTCAAGGTTCTGTGTGGACTACAGAAAGATTAATGCTGCAACACACACCGATGCCTACCCCTTACCAAACATACAGGAAATTTTGGAATCCCTGGCTGGAGCTGCAGTATTCACCACACTGGATCTCAACAGTGGCTACTGGCAGGTCCAAATGGATAAAGACAGTCGCGAAAAAACTGCTTTCGTCTGTCCCATTGGCCTCTATCAGTTTAAAGTAATGCCATTCGGACTGAAAAATGCCCCAGCAACTTTTCAAAGGCTGATGGAGCTTGTGCTTGGAGACCTGCGCAGGAAAATATGTTTGGTATACTTAGATGACATCATAATCTACTCTCCTACACCTGAACAGCACCATTTCCACATCCAAGCAGTACTAGACCAATTACGCAAGGCTCACCTCACTGTTAACATGAAGAAGAGTCAGTTCTTCAGAACTTCACTTAAGTTCCTGGGACACATTGTTTCCTTTGCTGGGGTGGAAGTAGATCCTGCGAAAACAAAGGCCGTTCAAGACTTTCCTGTCCCCAAGAACATCAAAGAGGTTCAAAGATTTCTGGGAATGGCTGGTTGGTACCATCGCTTTGTGCCCCGATTCTCTCAGTTAACAGAACCGCTTAATGCTTTGAAACGGAAGGGAACCAAATTTCTGTGGACATCATCTTGTCAAACCGCTTTTGATGCCCTGAAACAACATCTGGTTTCTCCACCTGTGCTAGGTCAACCTGACTTTAGCCTACCTTTCATTGTGTACACAGATGCCAGTGATGTTGGCTTGGGGGCTGTGTTGACCCAACAAACTGGATTGGGTACAGAACAGGTTCTTGCCTTTGCCAGCCGGACTCTGAATCAGGCAGAGCGAAACTACTCTACCACCGAACAGGAGTGCCTCGCTGTGGTCTGGGCCCTGGAGAAGTGGAGGTATTACCTGGAAGGCAGACCTTTTACTGTAGTGACTGATCATTCTTCTCTTGTGTGGGTTTTTAAAACGCAAAAGCCTAGCACCCGCCTTATCCGGTGGGCACTGCGTCTCCAAGAGTTCACCTTTACAGTGGAATACCGTAAAGGCAAGTACAATACAGTACCGGATGCTTTATCACGAGCCCCTGTGAATGATCCATGTCCTTTCCAACCTGCCACCTGTGCTGCTGTCCTAAGGTCCAAGCGAGACACTTGCAAAACCCTACACATCACAGACGCAGATATCTGGAAAGCACAGCAGCAGGACTCTATAATACAGGATCTGTATGAAAAAATAATAGAAACAGGAGAGGTCACAGAAACCCCAACCACAAAGTTCACCATTTTAGAAGATAAAGTGTACAGAGTGGTACAGGTGCCCCACAAAACCCTCTACCAAATATACATACCATCCACCCTCCGACAACAACTTCTCCACCATTATCATGATGACCCTCTAGCTGGCCATCTTGGAAGATATAAAACCTATAAACGGCTACAGGCCCTGGTGTACTGGCCAAAAATGAGTTTGGATGTGAGAAATTATGTTCGCTGTTGTCAGGTCTGCCAGCTTCATAAACCTGAGACCCGAAAACCTCCAGGTAAACTCCAACAAACTATAATACATGCACCCTGGGAAATGCTTGGCGTAGATCTAATGGGCCCTTTTCCTCGAAGTTCAAATGGCAACATATACCTGATTGTTTTTGTAGATTACTACACCAGATGGGTTGAAATGTTTCCCCTTAGGACAGCCACTGCAGAGACAGTATCCCAGGTTCTCAGGAAGGAGATCCTGACACGCTGGGGTGTCCCCACGTTTATCCTCTCCGACCAGGGCCCACAGTTCATGTCTTCTGTCTTTGAGGAGACCTGTGAGCGATGGAACCTCAAACGAAAGAGGACCTCGCCTTATCATCCTCAGACCAATTTAACTGAAAGAATAAATCGCAACATCAAAGCCATGATTGCGTCTTATGTGGAGGGAAAGCACAAAAACTGGGATAAATACCTACCTGAATTTCGCTTTGCACTAAACTCAGCCGTGCATGAGTCCACGGGAGTCACCCCCGCTGAACTTAACCTCAGCCGCCCATTGAAAGGGCCTCTGGACATAGAACTGAGCCCCCAGCTGTGTGATCCAGATTCCCCAGCATATGCAACGGCAAATCAAATATCACAGTTTCAGAAACTTGTGATGGGGAACCTGAAAAAAGCAAGAAAAAGGCAGAAACAAAATTACGATAAAGGGAGACGAGACGGAAATTTCATAGACAATGATCGTGTCTGGTTACGTACTCACCCTTTTTCCAGAGCTGAACAGTCATTTTCAGCTAAACTAGCTCCACGGTGGAAAGGTCCTTATCGGGTGACCAGGAGAGTTGGACCTCTTAACTTTGAGGTTGTCTTGGAGGACACAGGAGAGGACCTCCGTGTGGTAAATATGGCCCAGCTTAAGCCCTGCTATCCCACTGCGGCGGAACTGGACCAGATACAAAGAAATAGGATCCTCGAACTCTTTCAGGAAGAGAGTGATGAAGAGGACTTCCCTGGGTTCTTTACCCCAAATACAAAATGGCAGGGTGTGAAAGGAGGACTGTGAGCACCTTACAGCCCTCCGTACTATCACCCCCGTACGTCAGGCTTCTCTCAGGGGGGAGGGAGTGTGACAACCTGGAAGTTGCCCCAAACACACACACACCCTGTAACATGCATGTTGGCATCCAGATCCACGCCGGAAATTGTCACCACAGCATCGACACCTGATTCGCCCGAAGTTGGCGGCAGTTTTTAAATACCCCCCCCATATCCGCATTCGGAGAGTGCGGCGGTGCGTTCGAGTCGGCATGACACGGAAGCGTCCGAGCAACAGCTCGTTAGTAGAGACAAAAAAGTACGGCAGTTAATCCCGTTTACAACTTTGTTCATCTCCGTCCGTTTTCTCCCTCTGGTGCATCACATCCATCCATCTCACTGCAGCAAGACAGTCTCCCTCACATACCAGCAAACCAGCAGAAATAACCGGAATGGATTACAAACTGACTGGACTGGACTGACTGACGGACTGACTGACTGCGACCATTGGAGTGTTGTGAGTAAGTTTTTTTTCTGCTTTCTCGTTTTTTTTAAAAAAAGGCCTTGAACTGAACTGTGCGCTTGTTTTTTTTTTTTTCAAACGAACTGAAATGAACTGAATGAATATTTTTTTTTTCCCCTTTTTGATAAACTGAAAACCCGGAATGGAATTTTTTGTTTAAATGGACTGAACTGTTTTTTTTGTTACTTTCTTCTTTCAAAAGACTGTTTAAATTGTGGAAGATTTAAGTTCGAATTTTTGCTTGGTTGGTGGATTTTGTTGAGTTTGGACTTTGGGTTTTCTGTGGGGTGGGTTTTCAACTGTGGGTTTGAATTTGTGTGAATTTTGTTTATAATCATTGTTTAATACATGATTTTGAATTTTACATGGTTTGAATGTGTGTTCTTTTCTTTGTCATTTAATGTGTGGGGTGTGAGTTTAGTTAAAACTCGCATCCTTTGTGTAGTTTGAGACTCAAGCTAAAGACTGACTTACACTGACTAACCGAACATCTTATATGTCAGGAGAGAGACCTGGCTGGCACCCCTGAAAAATCAATATAATAAAATAATATAAAATAAATAAATTAAAACATCAAACTCAAACTGTCACAACGCGGTCGCCTTTCGTCACTGTCGCCACTCTCACACATATTCACATTCACGGCACTGAGACCTTTCCGACGATGTACATGACATGTGCACAAATCGCATATTTACACCTGCTCAGAATGAATGGGAGTCAATGGGACACGCCCACTCGGGGTCAGTCACGTGTGTGTAAGTGCACGACACGTGACATCTGACCCCACAGACATGTGGGGGACCTCGAGAGCTTTCAAATAAGGCCAAATATGTGGTTGCCATAGAAACGGCTATATTATTCTTGCTCAGATTATTATTAGGCCCGAGCCGAGTAAAGCCGGTGCAGGGCCTATTGAGTCTGCAGTGGGCGCATGGGGACGAAATCGCCAGTGACGCGGTCGCCTTTCGCCACTGTCGCCACTCTCACACACATTCACATTCACGGCACTGAGACCTTTCGGACGATGTACATGACATGTTCACAAGTCGCATATTTACACCTGCTCACAATGAATGGGAGTCAATGGGACACGCCCACTCGGGGTCAGTCACATGGGTGTAAGTGCACGACACGTGAAATCTGACCCCACAGACATGTGGGGGACCTCGAGAACTTTTAAAAAAGGGCAAATACGTGGTTGCCATAGAAACGGCTATATTGTTCTTGCTCAGATTATTATTATTTTTATTAGGCCCGAGCCGAGTAAAGCCGGCGCAGGGCCTATTGAGTCTGCAGTGGGCGCATGGGGACGAAATCGCCAGTGACGCGGTCGCCTTTCGCCACTGTCGCCACTCTCACACATATTCACGTTCACGGCACTGAGACCTTTCTGAAGATGTACATGACATGTGTACAAGTCGCATATTTACACCTGCTCACAATGAATGGGAGTCAATGGGACACGCCCACTCGGGGTCAGTCATGTGGGTGTAAGTGCACGACACGTGACATCTGACCCCACAGACATGTAGGGGACCTCGAGAACTTTCACATAAGGCAATATACGTGGTTGCCACGGAAACGGCTATATTGTTCTTGCTCAGATTCTTATTATTTTTCTTTATTAGGCCCGAGCCGAGTAAAGCCGGCGCAGGGCCTATTGAGTCTGCAGTGGGCGCATGGGGACGAAATCGCCAGTGACGCGGTCGCCTTTCGTCACTGTCGCCACTCTCACACATATTCACATTCACGGCACTGAGACCTTTCCGACGATGTATATGACATGTGCACAAATCGCATATTTACACCTGCTCTGAATGAATGGGAGTCAATGGGACACGCCCACTCGGGGTCAGTCACATGGGTGTAAGTGCACGACAGGTGACATCTGACCCCACAGACATGTGGGGGACCTCGAGAACTTACAAAAAAGGGCTAATACGTGGTTGCCATAGAAACGGCTATATTGTTCTTGCTCAGATTATTATTATTATTTTTTTTTGTCTTATTTTTCTTTCTCCTGCGCTTTGAGCTCAATTTTGACCCCCTGAACATTTACGAAAACTCACCAAATTTTGCACAAAATTCAGAAGTGTGAGAAATTGAATTTACATATAGGTTTCGTAGATGTCGGTAAAGAAATGTTGCGGCAGCGTCCCCTTGAAAAGTGGAAATGCATTGCGCCAATGGGAGCGTGTCCAACATAAAGTTTGTGGTAGAGCCACGAAAATCGGTAGACAGATTCATCATGAGGAGACAAACAAAAAATATTATTATGGCCACGCCCCTAAACCAACCTTTAGTCGGCCATATTGGATTGAAATTTCCAAAATGCTGAGTCAGCGTTTTCGCTGAAGTTGTATTTTAACTATCTCCTACTAAGCCGTTTGGCCGAATGAGCTCAAAATCGGTGCACAGTATCTAGAGAAGTGGGGCATCAAAAGTTAGCCGAATTTTTTGAATCGGCATCACCGTTTTTGTGTGACAAGGTTGCAAACTTTGCAAAGTTTTTTCGAAAATTTACCATCATAAAAATTGCTTCAGCTAAGACATACGAACAGCAATTTGGCTGAAATTTGACTCAGACGTCCATCTCCCACGCCTACACCCATTTATTAAAAGAAATTGAAATTTCGCACTATAGCGCCCCCTACAAATGTACATTTACAAAAATGACATCAGTTCGGACATACGAACACCGATTTGGCTCAAATTTGACTCAGACATCTGTCTCAAAGGCCTACACCTATTTATCAAAAGAAACTGAAATTTTGCACTACAGCGCCCCCTACAAAAATTTTTAATATTTTTTATTAAAACTGCTTCAGTTCGGACATACGAACACCAATTTGGCTCAAATTTGACTCAGACGTCTATCTCCCAGGCCTACACCCATTTATCAGAAAAATTTTAAATTCGGCACCATAGCGCCCCCTACAATGTTACCTTTACGAAAATTACTTCACGTTAGACATGCGAACACCAATTTGGCTCAAATTTGAATCAGTTGTCAATCTCACAGGCCTACACCCATTTATCAAAAGAAATTGCCACTTCGCTCAGTAGCGCCCCCTACAAATTTACCTTCACGAAAATTGCATCAGTTCAGACATACGAACACCGATTTGGCTCAAATTTGACTCAGTGGTACATCTCACAGGCCTACACCCATTCAGTGGAACAAATTGAATTTTTGCTCATAGTGCCCCCTACAGATTTATATATACAAAATTTTGTTCAGTTCGGACATACGAACACTGATTTGTGTCAAATCAATTGTCAATGTCCCAGGCCTAAACCCATTCATTAGAAGACACAAAATTTGGGGCTACAGCGCCACCTGCTGAACGATGAGCATACTTCCACTGGACGTGCCCTTGGCGAGGGCCTTTAGATGCCACTTGCGGCTTTAATTTTTTTATTAGGCCCGAGCCGAGTAAAGCCGGCACAGGGCCTATTGAGTCTGCAGTGGGCGCATGGGGACAAAATCGCCAGTGACGCGGTCGCCTTTCGCCACTGTCGCCACTCTCCCACATATTCACATTCACGGCACTGAGACCTTTCCGACGATGTATATGACATGTGCACAAATCGCATATTTACACCTGCTCTGAATGAATGCGTGTCAATGGGACACGCCCACTCGGGGTCAGTCACATGTGTGTAAGTGCACGACAGGTGACATCTGACCCCACAGACATGTGGGGGACCTCGAGAACTTACAAAAAAGGGCAAATACGTGGTTGCCATAGAAACGGCTATATTGTTCTTGCTCAGATTATTATTATTATTTTTTTTTTGTCTTATTTTTCTTTCTCCTGCGCTTTGAGCTCAATTTTGACCCCCTGAACATTTACGAAAACTCACCAAATTTTGCCTAAAACTCAGAAGTGTGAGAAATTGAATTTACATATAGGTTTCGTAGATGTCGGTAAAGAAATGTTGCGGCAGCGTCCCCTTGAAAAGTGGAAATGCATTGCGCCAATGGGAGCGCGTCCAACATAAAGTTTGTGGTAGAGCCACGAAAATCGGTAGACAGATTCATCATGAGGAGACAAACAAAAAATATTATTGTGGCCACGCCCCTAAACCCACCCTTAGTCGGCCATATTGGATTGAAATTTCCAAAATGCTAAGTCAGCGTTTTCGCTGACGTCGTATTTTAACTATCTCCTACTAAGCCGTTTGGCCAAATGAGCTCAAAATCAGTGTACAGTATCTAGAGAAGTGGGGCATCAAAAGTTAGCCAAATTTTTTGAATTGGTGTCACCGTTTTTGTGCAACGAGGTTGAAAACATTGCGAAGTGTTTTCGGGAATTTACAATCACAAAAATTGCTTCAGCTCAGACATACAAACACTGATTTGGCTCAAATTTGACTCAGACATCTGTCTCCCCGGCCTACACCTATTTGTCAAAAGAAACTGAAATTTTGCACTACAGCGCCCCCTACAAAAATTTTAAAATATTTTTTTATTAAAATTTCTTCAGTTCGGACATACAAACACCGATTTGGCTCAAATTTGACTCAGACGTCTATCTCCCAGGCCTACACCCATTTATCAGAAATATGTGAAATTCAGTGTCATAGTGCCCCCTACAATTTTACCTTTATGAAAATTACTTCACGTTAGACATACGAATACATATTTGGCTCAAATTTGAATCAGTTGTCAGTCTCCCAGGCCTACACCCATTTATCAAAAGAAATTGCCACTTTGCTCAGTAGCGCCCCCTACAAATTTACCTTCACGAAAATTGCATCAATTCGGACATACGAACACTGATTTAGCTCAAATTTGACTCAGTGGTACATCTCGCAAACCTACACCCATTCAATGGTAGAAATTTATTTTTAGCTGCATAGCACCCCCTACAGATTTACTTATCCAAAACTTTCTTTCGTTCGGACATACAAACAAAGATTTGCCTCAAATTTGAATCAGTTGTCGATCTCCCAGGCCTACACCCATTCATCAGAAGACATTGAAATTTGGTGCTAGAGCGCCACCTGCTGAACGATGGACATACTTTTACTGGACGTGCCCGTGGCGAGGGCCTTTAGATGCCGCTTGCGGCTTTAATTTTTATTTATTTTTCTTCTCCTGCTCTTTGAGCTCACATTTGACCCCCTGAACATTTACAAAAACTCACCAAATTTTGCCCAAAATTCAGAAGTGCGAGAAATTGAATTTACATATAGGTTTCGTAGATGTCGGTAAAGAAATGTTGCGGCAGCGCCCCCTTGAAAAGTGGAAATGCATTGCGCCAATGGGAGCGCGTCCAACATAAAGTTCGTCATAGAGCCACGAAAAACGGTACACAGATTCATCATGAGGAGACAAACAAAAAATATTACTATGGCCACGCCCCTAAACCAACCCTTTGTCGGCCATATTGGATTGAAATTTCCAAAATGCTGAGTCAGCGTTTTCGCTGACGTCGTATTTTAACTATCTCCTACTAAGCCGTTTGGCCGAATGAGCTCAAAATCGGTGTACAGTATCTAGAGAAGTGGGACATCAAAAGTTAGCCGAATTTTTGGAATCGGTGTCACCGTTTTTGTGCGACGATGTTGCAAACTTTGCGAAGTTTTTTCGAAAATTTGCCATCACAAAAATTGCTTCAGCTCAGACACACAAACACCGATTTGGCTAAAATTTGACTCAGACGTCCATCTCCCAGGCCTACACCCATTTATTAAAAGAAATTGGAATTTTGCACTATAGCGCCCCCTGCAAATGTACATTTACAAAAATGACATCAGTTCGGACATACGAACACCGATTTGGCTTAAATTTGACTCAGACATCTGTCTCCCAGGCCTACACCTATTTTTCAAAAGAAACTGAAATTTTGCACTACAGCGCCCCCTACAAAATTTTTTAATATTTTTATTAAAATTGTTTCAGTTCGGACATACGAACACCGATTTGGCTCAAATTTGACTCAGTGGTACATTTCACAGGCCTACACCCATTCAATGGAACACATTGAATTTTGGCTCTTAGCGCCCCCTACAGATTTATTTATACAAAATTTTGTTCAGTTCGGACATACGAACACTGATTTGTCTCAAATCAATTGTCAATGTCCCAGGCCTAAACCCATTCATTAGAAGACACAAAATTTGGGGCTAGAGCGCCACCTGCTGAACGATGAGCCTACTTCCACTGGACGTGCCCTTGGTGAGGGCCTTTAGATGCCGCTTGCGGCTTTAATTTTTTATTATTATTATTAGGCCCGAGCCGAGTAAAGCCGGCGCAGGGCCTATTGAGTCTGCAGTGGGCGCATGGGGACGAAATCGCCAGTGACGCGGTCGCCTTTCGCCACTGTCGCCACTCTCACACATATTCACATTCACGGCACTGAGACCTTTCCGACGATGTATATGACATGTGCACAAATCGTATATTTACACCTGCTCAGAATGAATGGGAGTCAATGGGACACGCCCACTCGGGGTCAGTCACATGTGTGTAAGTGCACGACAGGTGACATCTGACCCCACAGACATGTGGGGGACCTCGAGAACTTTCAAAAAAGGGCAAATACGTGGTTGCCATAGAAACGGCTATATTGTTCTTGCTCAGATTATTATTTTTATTTATTTATTTTTTTTTGTCTTATTTTTCTTTCTCCTGCGCTTTGAGCTCAAATTTGACCCTCTGAACATTTACGAAAACTCACCAAATTTTGCCTAAAATTCAGAAGTGTGAGAAATTGAATTTACATATAGTTTCGTAGATGTCGGTAAAGAAATGTTGCGGCAGCGCCCCCTTGAAAAGTGGAAATGCATTGCGCCAATGGGAGCGCGTCCAACATAAAGTTTGTTGTAGAGCCACGAAAATCGGTAGACAGATTCATCATGAGGAGACAAACAAAAAATATTATTATGGCCACGCCCCTAAACCAACCCTTAGTCGGCCATATTGGATTGAAATTTCCAAAATGCTGAGTCAGCGTTTTCGCTGAAGTTGTATTTTAACTATCTCCTACTAAGCCGTTTGGCCGAATGAGCTCAAAATCGGTGTACAGTATCTAGAGAAGGGGGGCATGAAAAGTTAGCCGAATTTTTTGAATTGGCATCACCGTTTTTGTGTGACAAGGTTGCAAACTTTGCGAAGTTTTTTTGAAAATTTACCATCATAAAAATTGCTTCAGCTCAGACATACGAACAGCGATTTGGCTGAAATTTGACTCAGACGTCCATCTCCCAGGCCTACACCCATTTATTAAAAGAAATTGAAATTTCACACTATAGCGCCCCCTACAAATGTACATTTACAAAAATGACATCAGTTCGGACATACGAACACCGATTTGGCTCAAATTTGACTCAGACATCTGTCTCAAAGGCCTACACCTATTTATCAAAAGAAACTGAAATTTTGCACTACAGCGCCCCCTACAAAATTTTTAAATATTTTTTATTAAAATTGCTTCAGTTTGGACATACGAACACCAATTTGGCTCAAATTTGACTCAGACGTCTATCTCCCAGGCCTACACCCATTTATCAGAAAAATTTTAAATTCAGCGCCATAGCGCCCCCTACAATGGTACCTTTACGAAAATTACTTCATGTTAGACATGCGAACACCAATTTGGCTCAAATTTGAATCAGTTGTCAATCTCCCAGGCCTACACCCATTTATCAGAAGAAATTGCCACTTCGCTCAGTAGCGCCCCCTACAAATTTACCTTCATGAAAATTGCATCAGTTCAGACATACGAACACCGATTTGGCTCAAATTTGACTCAGTGGTACATCTCACAGGCCTACACCCATTCAATGGAACAAATTGAATTTTTGCTCATAGTGCCCCCTACAGATTTATATATACAAAATTTTGTTCAGTTTGGACATACGAACACTGATTTGTCTCAAATCAATTGTCAATGTCCCAGGCCTAAACCCATTCATTAGAAGACACAAAATTTGGGGCTACAGCGCCACCTGCTGAACGATGAGCATACTTCCACTGGACGTGCCCTTGGCGAGGGCCTTTAGATGCCGCTTGCGGCTTTAATTTTTCTTTCTCCTGCGCTTTGAGCTCAATTTTGACCCCCTGAACATTTACGAAAACTCACCAAATTTTGCCCAAAATTCAGAAATGTGCAAAATTGAATTTACATATAGGTTTCGTAGATGTCGATAATGAAATGTTGCAGCAGCGCCCCCTTGAAAAGTGAAAATGCATTGCGCCAATGGGAGCGCGTCCAACACAAAGTTTGTCGTAGAGCCACGAAAATCGGTACACAGATTCATCATGAGGAGACAAACAAAAAATATTATTATGGCCACGCCCCAAAACCAAGCCTTAGTCGGCCATATTGGATTGAAATTTCCAAAATGCTGAGTCAGCGTTTTCGCTGACGTTGTATTTTAACTATCTCCTACTAAGCTGTTTTGCCAAATGAGCTCAAAATCGGTGTACAGTATCTAGAGAAGTGGGGCATCAAAAGTTAGCCGAATTCTTTGAATCAGTGTTACCGTTTTACTGCGATGACGTTGCAAACTTTGCGAAGTTTTTTCGAAAATTTGCCATCACAAATATTGCTTCAGCTCAGACATACAAACACAGATTTGGTTGAAATTTGGCTCAGATGTCCATCTCCCAGGCCTACACCCATTTATTAAAAGAAATTGAAATTTCACACTATAGCGCCCCCTACAAATGTACATTTACAAAAATGACATCAGTTCGGACATACGAACACTGATTTGGCTCAAATTTGACTCAGACATCTGTCTCCCAGGCCTACACCTATTTATCAAAAGAAACTGAAATTTTGCACTACAGCGCCCCCTACAAAAAATTTTAATATTTTTTTTATTAAAATTGCTTCAGTTCGGACATACGAACACCAATTTGGCTCAAATTTGACTCAGATGTCTATCTCCCAGGCCTACACCTATTTATATGAAAAATTTGAAATTTGGTGCCATAGCGCCCCCTACAATTTTACCTTTACGAAAATTACTTCACTTCAGACATACGAACACCAATTTGGCTCAAATTTGAATCAATTGTCAATCTCCCAGGCCTACACCCATTTATCAGAAGAAATTGCCATGTCGCTCAATAGCGCCCCCTACAATTTTACCTTCACGAAAATTGCATTAATTCAGACATACGAACACCGATTTTGCTCAAATTTGACTCAGTGGTACATCTCGCAGGCCTACACCCATTTAACGGAAGAAATTTAATTTTAGCTGCATAGCGCCCCCTACAGATTTACTTATACAACAATTTCTCTAGTTTGGACATACGAACCAAGATCTGCCTCAAATTTGAATCAGTTGTCAATCTCCCAGGCCTACACCCATTCATTAGAAGACATTGAAATTTGGTGCTAGAGTGCCACCTGCTGAACGATGGAAATACTTCTACTGGACGTGCCCGCGGTACGGGCCTTTAGATGCCGCTTGCGGCTTTAATTTTTTTTCTATCTTGTGGCATCTATCTTATAGTGGATAATTTTTGGGGCTGTTTCTTTTCTTCTATACAGTGGATCATTTTTTGGGCTGTTCTCTTTCTTTTCTTATAGTGGATAATTTTTAGGCTAGTGGATAATTTTTTGGGCTGTTGTCTTTATTTTCTTATATGGATAATTTTTGGGGCTGTTGCACCTCTGGGCCAACACAGTTTTTACACGTTTCGGTGTTTTGTTTTTTTTTTTAAGTTTGTTATTTCATTTATGTAAACTGAGAACAATGAGTGGCTCTTCATAAATCTACATCTGTGGATAAATTGTTTCACAAACATGATTAAAGTGTTGTACATAATTTCTCGTTCTTTATTTTCCATTCTAATTCCAAATTGCATGTCTTTCTGCTCCAGTTTGGCCGATTGAGTGTCCTTCTCAGATGTCCAGCCTTGAATCTGGAATGAGTGTTTGATATTTCCGAACCCTAATGTGACGCGAACGCAACACTGTTGTGACGCTCGAAGAACATGATTGGTTTAGAGTGTTAACGCCGCCTTTTGGTCTGCGCTGATTGGCTGAGAACCCCTGATAAAGGTCCAGGTCCCACCCAGGACGCACCAAACCAACACAGACAAACACAGTCCCAACGCGAACGAACCAACATGGCGGAAGCAGAGACGAGCGAGTTGACTTCTGCGGGTATTTTCCAGGAGATCTTCACCTCCCCGCTCAACCTCACCCTGCTCAGCCTCTGCTTGTTCCTCCTGTACAAAATCCTCCGCGGGGACAAACCGCCGGAGCTCGGTGAGGTGGAGAAACCTCTGCCCAAACTGAAGAAGAGAGACTTTACCCTGGCGGAGCTCAAGCCCTACGATGGGCTGGAAAACCCAAGGATCCTCATGGCGGTCAACGGAAAGGTGTTCGACGTGACCAGAGGGAAGAAGTTCTACGGACCAGGTAAACAAGCTAACAAGCTAACTGACAAACTAGCACTTAAGATGCTGTTTTTGGAACTTCGTGTCCCCGTGACGTGGAAACAGCACGATAATCACAACTTCACACAACGGAAATTAAACAGCGACTTTTTTTGCGAAATGGTTTAGTGACCGTTTGCAAAGTTATCGACACATTTTAACATCTAGGTTTGGTTCAAGTATTTAACAAAAAAAGTGGACTCGACTTTTGCTCCGTGTGGGATGCCACGC
The DNA here is from genome assembly GCF_902148855.1 of Sphaeramia orbicularis. Classification (NCBI taxonomy): domain Eukaryota; kingdom Metazoa; phylum Chordata; class Actinopteri; order Kurtiformes; family Apogonidae; genus Sphaeramia; species Sphaeramia orbicularis. The sequence continues at coordinate 161,466 of NW_021941591.1, read as the reverse complement.
CCCCTTTTAGCTCCTATTTCACAACACTGCAGGCGTTAGCCTTGAGCCAGAGATCCTCTATGTGAGACAGGATGTCCCACTCCTCTGAGTTCAGAGTATGCAAGGAAAACGGTAACACTTTATAATAAGTCCACTCTATGAAGCATTAGTTACGTGAACTAATACTGAATTCATTATTTATAAAGGATATTTCTGACATGAATACTCATTAATATATGGTTTATAAGCACAGTTATAAGAGTTTTACTAATCATTCATAATCATAATCCTTTGCAGTTTGTTTTAATAATCCCATGTGCTTTTTTGTCTTTCCTGTGTTAGAATAACTCAGACTTTTGTGAGTCTTTGGGCAGTGATGACCTTTAAATCTCATTTGTAAATGCTTTATATGGCATAGGTAGTCCACACTTTAGATGAGCTCACACCATAGACTTAATTAATGAGTAGGAAGTGCTTTAGAACTACCTGAAATAATGAATTCTTGTGTTAATAACCGTTTATAGGACATCTATTGGAAAAGAAATCTGAGTTAGTATAAAATACACACTAAAATATTCACTAACCATTAGTACATGTCCAAAAATTGGACGTGCAAGCATAAATGCACATCATAACTGGTTTGTAAGTGATGCAATACTAAATGTTTAAATGCTGAATCCATAATTTATAAAATATGAAAATACAATCATTAAGCACAATGTAGATGAGCTTATGAATGATGAGTAAAACATTTATAACTGTGCTTATAAACCATATACTAATGAGTATTCATTTCAGAAATAGGCTTTATAAATGATGAATTCAGTATTTGTTCATGCTTAACTAATGTTTCATAGTGTGTACTTATTATAAAGTGTTACCAGGAAAACTAAAAAAATGACAAAAATTAGAATTTAAAAAAAAACATTTTTGTTAACTGAAATAAATAAAAACTAGAATTAAAAGAAAAAAAAGATAACAAACTGAAATTCTGTTGTGTATTTACAAAACTAACTAAAACTTAGAAAAAGTTATGGATAAATTCTCTTCGTCTTTGTCAATGTCGGATTGATATGAAATCAATTTATTTCACTAGAGCAATTTTAGCTAGTGGCACCATTTTTTTTTTCAAAACTTTATTAACATAATGCCACATACAAGAGATCAATAGCAGTCAACAGTAATAAACATAACATGGAAAACATAGTGCTCGAGGTGAGGCAGGAATAAATTAAATATAAATACACAGATAGGTAAGTAAATTAAATAAATAAAGGGAAAAAAAAGTTACAACTTAAATTTGTTACATAAGGCTTTAGTTTTCACAGCTTTAGAGTTAGAGTTAAGAGTGTCCAAGTAGGATTTTAAGTAGGACTGAAAAACCACAAAGTTGGGAGCTAGTGTCTCCATACGACACTTTTTGCTCCGTCACTTGTGTTCACTTGTGGTTTCCAGTCGTCTTCTGGTCCCCACTCTACCTGGAAACATGGAGACTAAAGCAGCAGAGTCCTGTCTGGGATTGATTTGAATACGACCACAGAGAAGAAGAGAAAGAGATTAAAACTAAGTATTTAGAAAAAAATGAAAACTAATCAGAACTATCAAACCTGCTCAAAAAACGAATTAAAACGAACTGAATTGGAGAAAAAAAAAGTCAAAACTAAATAAAACTAAACTAGAATGAAAAATCCAAAACTATTAGAATCTTGTTGGTATGACGGACCCCTTACCACTACATCTTGAAATGGAGTTGTAAGGGGTAGTGGTGTGAACATTCCCCTTTGAAATGGTCCAACCCTTCCAGACTTGTTCCTTCATCATCAGTCATCGATGTCGCTATAAACAGATGAGACAACTTTTGCTGCATTTCCACTATATGGAACTGACTCGACTCAACTCCACTCCACTCTGGTACCAGGTCCTATTCCAGACCGTTTCCACTCTGGTACCACGTCCTATTCCAGACCGTTTCCATTACAGGATACTACCCACTTTACAGTACCTGGTCGTCATAGCGATGCGGTGCGTTACTTCCGTGTCGTCTGCTTAGAGTTACTGATAAACTCGCTCGTTGCGTGTTGTCTCGTCAAACTCCTGCTGAATTTTTACGTCGGCCACCAAAGACTGAACCTCCTGGACAAACCATGGTGTAGTTTTTTGGGCTGTCATTTGGATTCACCTACTGACAGATTTACTGTCAACTTCTGCATCTGTTTTTTGTAAAAGGGCGGGGCACAGAGACGACTCTGACCAATCAGTGGTCTGCAGTGTTTACACGTCACCTTTTAGTATCTGGTCCCCAGTCCTGGAACCTCAGCGGAGGAGAGACCAAAAAACTAGTACCAGGTACCAGATTCCAGGTCCTTTTTTGTAATGGAAATGCAAAAAGCCCGAGTCGAGTCGAGCTGATACCACGTAGTGGAATCGTGGCATTTGTTTTTCGACCTAAAATCCCATTCCATCAGCAGCTGGAACCGTCTCTGTTCATCTTTTTGCAGCTATCAACCACAGAAATGCGATCTGTAACACACTGACATGACGATCACATGATTCAGTTGTTTGTGCAGTAAATCTGTCCATTTGTGTGTTTCTTTTGTCACTGCTGCTCTGTTTTTGCTGTATTTACCTCCATCTGACCCATGATTGGAACTGAATTATGGCAGATTTCTCCTACCCCTCTGTTTGTAGTATCGCGAGTTCATTCTTGTAAAATTAAGACTTTTTGTATTCAACTTTATTCTCATAATATTACAGGTTTTATCTAAATATTTAACGACTTTATTCTCGTAGTGACAACTGTTTATATTTTCTTATGTGGCCCTAATACATAGTTGAACATTATGATCTGAAGTGGGCCGGACTAGTGAAATAATGACAATAATATAGAAACAATGTCAACGACAAACTTTTCTCTATGTTTTAGATTGAAAAAAGCTACATTACTTTATGAAAATGTTTACATTTACAAACATTCAGCACGAACATCCATGAAAAAACTGAAATGCATTAAGAAAAACAGGTGCAGTTTTAACAATGTTCTATCTCAGTTTATCATTTACACGTGCATTACAACTTGCATATCTACAAATATACAAAACATTTAGGAACAGTAACGACAGTTAATATTGTTAAAATTGCACATCTCTAAAGGCATTTCAGGTTGTTCACATTTTTTGTGAAAAGATAGTTTATAAATGCAAACATTTTCATGTAGTTTTCCTTTTTTTACACTAAAACAAAAAGAAGATTTTGCAGTTGTTGTTATTTATAGGTTATCATGATAATAATTTACCGTTCTGACCCACTTGAGATTGAGTTGGGCTGAATGTGGAACCTGAACAAAAATGATTATCAATATTTTCAGTGTAATTCTTGCATTTCATAAAGTTCTTCCAGGAGGTGCCCTATTGTCAGACCGCCCTTTAGTCAGAAAAGGGTTAGACTTACCAACTAAATCCAAACTAATTTTCTGACCAAAGGGCCTTCTGACAATAAGGTGGGCACCAGTTTGTCCCACGGGCCGGATTGGACCCCTTGGCGGGCTGGTGTTGGTCCATGTGCCCCCTGTTTGACACCTGTGGTCTATGTGAATAGTGGGCTTACTTTTTAAAGATATAAACACAATGATAAGAAATGGTCCCTCTTAGTTTAAGCTGCGTTTGTTGGTGTCCTCACCAGGAAGTGGAATCTAAAACTGAGTATTAGCCTTAATGGTTCCCTCTGAAGGGAGTAAAGTACCAGCAGACACACAGCCATCAGTGAGGGTGAGTTCACTTTTATGACCTCATTTAACATCAACCTTCCAATTATCTCAGGTTGAAGTCCAGTTTGTTTAATCCATGATTGTAAAAGAACTCACTGTACCTTCACCCATTTTTGTGGGAGAAGTGACCATATTTGGACCAGAGGGTGGAGTTGGGAAGTGTGAGTGACTGCCTGCCTAAATTAGCATTAGCATTAGCTAGGGATGTAACCATATGAAAATTTCATATCACGGTCATCATTATTATCGTGGTATTATTGAAATTGTGCTCAAAATGTTCAAAAAGTACTAATACACACACTGAAATAATTTAACAAAGTTGTATTATGGGGAAAAAAAAGAAAAAACAAACAAATAAAATAACAGCACAATGTACTTTCTGTTGCAAAAACATTCAAATATTAACATGTAAATATCAAAGATACAAATGTGCATTAAAGATGACACCTTATGGACACTGTTTGACCATTTTCCAGATCAAGTTTGAGTTGTTTGAGTTTCTTTTTCATAGATAAATAGATAGAGCGGAGGTCTCTCTCTCTCTCTCTCTCTGAGTTTTCAAAGTGTGATAATCAAATCTGGTTATTATGATAATTTGAATTTAAACGGTAATACTAACCACTGGGAATTTTAGCGTGGTTTATCGTTATACTGGTAATCGTTACATCCCTAGCATTAGCTAGGTGCTAGAGTTGTGCTGCGTTGCAGTCCACCCGTAACCCATGTTTCTCCAACCTCCTACCAGTGGAAATGCACTGGAATGGCAGCCAACGCCGTGACTTCCCACCCGTGAACTCTTACTAGATCCATGTTCTCCCGGTTCTGTGCTCTGATGTTACAAAGCCCGTGAAACAACTATCGCGACCCCCCTATGGATGTGGTGTTTATGCAAATTGTTTATGAAAACAAGCTATTGGTCTAAAGTTATTTATCTGCAAATGTTCTGCATAATCAGCAGCTGCTCTAGTGTTAGCTAGTTTTCAGTCTATTGAGGACAAGAATAGATTAGTACCAAATACGAATCCAAATATACAAATAACATAATACTAGAGAAGCACTCAGAGAGCACAGACCTCCGCCAAGGCAGATCAGTGGGCCCCCGTGCCCCCCTATCACCACCAAAATTTAATCATTTCTTCCTTGTGCCAGTATCAACATTTCCTGAAATTTTCATCCAAATCCGTCCATAACTTTTTGAGTTATCTTGCACACAGACAGACAGGCACACAAACGCTGGCAAAAACAGAACCTCCTTGGTGGAGGTAATAAACGTAAAAAAAAAAAGAATACAGAACAAAATATCAATGAAGAAATGCCTGTTTCCACTAATCCTCCAGGTTTACAGAACAGGTGGCTGTAGCTCTGTTTTTTTAAACTGGTAATCAGTGTAATGGGTGGTCTGGGATGGAGGAAGAAGAACAAAATGAGAAGAAGAAGAATCCAGGCTGCACTGCCATAAAGGATCCATGTGGAACAGACCTGCTCCTCTTCTCATACAGTCTTCACTAAATGCTTGTGTTACAGTTCACTTTTGTTTAATTACCTCCACCAAGGAGGTTGTGTTTTCATGGGGTTTGTCTGTTTGTCTGTCTGTGTGCAACATAACTGAAAAAGTTATGGAAGGATTTGGATGAAATTTTCAGCAAATGTTGATACTGGCACAAGGAACAAATGATTAAATTTGGGGGGGGGGCTGATCTGACTTGGTGGAGGTCTGCGATCTCCAAGTGCTTTTCTAGTTCTTTCTGTTTCCTCTGTCTGTGGTTGGTCTAGTTCAGTTGGACTCAGACTGTTTGGGTTAGGGTCTGTCTGTGGTTGGTCTAGTTCAGTTGGACTCAGACTGTTTGGGTTAGGGTCTGTCTGTGGTTGGTCTAGTTCAGTTGGACTCAGACTGTTTGGGTTAGGGTCTGTCTGTGGTTGGTCTAGTTCAGTTGGACTCAGACTGTTTGGGTTAGGGTCTGTCTGTGGTTGGTCTAGTTCAGTTGGACTCAGACTGTTTGGGTTAGGGTCTGTCTGTGGTTGGTCTAGTTCAGTTGGACTCAGACTGTTTGGGTTAGGGTCTGTCTGTGGTTGGTCTAGTTCAGTTGGACTCAGACTGTTTGGGTTAGGGTCTGTCTGTGGTTGGTCTAGTTCAGTTGGACTCAGACTGTTTGGGTTAGGGTCTGTCTGTGGTTGGTCTAGTTCAGTTGGACTCAGACTGTTTGGGTTAGGGTCTGTCTGTGGTTGGTCTAGTTCAGTTGGACTCACTGTTTGGGTTAGGGTCTGTCTGTGGTTGGTCTAGTTCAGTTGGACTCAGACTGTTTGGGTTAGGGTCTGTCTGTGGTTGGTCTAGTTCAGTTGGACTCAGACTGTTTGGGTTAGGGTCTGTCTGTGGTTGGTCTAGTTCAGTTGGACTCAGACTGTTTGGGTTAGGGTCTGTCTGTGGTTGGTCTAGTTCAGTTGGACTCAGACTGTTTGGGTTAGGGTCTGTCTGTGGTTGGTCTAGTTCAGTTGGACTCAGACTGTTTGGGTTAGGGTCTGTCTGTGGTTGGTCTAGTTCAGTTGGACTCAGACTGTTTGGATTGTGTCTCTTCAGCTGATTGAACAGGTTCCTAGTGTTGACATTCGTTATTCTAACAGTTGAACATGATGGACCTGTATGTGGAGGACGTACGTCACACACACTGTGAGCGGCGCAGACTCCGCCCACACTGTCCGCGGACGTTTGAGGTTTCATAGTCGACGTACTAGTTTCACATTTAAAACAGGTTGATGTGCGTCGACGTCCATGAAGTGAAGTACGCCTGTCTCTGTGGGGGTCAGATCTTAAGTTAAGTTAACCCTAACCGCCCCACCACTAATTCCACAATCTCTCTGCTTTGTCAGATCATCGATACGTTCGAATCCTTCATGATCTAATATCGTCATATCGCACACCCTAACTAGGGCTGTGTATTGGCAAGAATCTGGCGATACAACACAAATCACAATACTAGGATCACGATACAATATATTGCGATAATATCATGATTCTGTTAAAAAGGCAATTTTTTCCACTTGTTTCTTTTTCTTTTATGATTATTTCCTGGAAGAATACCAGAAAACCGATACTGGTATCGGTATCGGAGCATCCCTAATCGCAATATATTGCAGAACCAATATTTTCTAACACCCCTACCCCTAACATACAGTGATGTTTAGTGTGGAATTTCAATTTGCTGCCAAATGTATACAATCCTCTATTGTGTGTAGTAAAAACTCACGAAAATGCTAAAAATCGGACCAGTGGCCCTGTATCTTACCGGCCAAATTCAAAGCTTTGGGAAATGTATCCAGATCCATTTTTTCTCCCCCAGTTCTGTGTATTTATTCTATTACAAAAATAGTCCATGTTTTGCTCATATTCCAATCAGATCTGTAAAAAATTCAAATTCACACTTGATATCATTGATACTGATTTATTGGATCAATCCACTTCCTAGCTGTAATAACAGGAAAATTTTTCAAAGTGGCACCAAATCCAGAATCAGATCCAGATTGAAATAATTTCAATCCCTTGTGTTGCCATCATCATACAGAAGCTGTATACCAAGTTTGAAGTCAATCAGAACTGGAGTTTGGGAGAAAAAGACGATTGAAATGTTTTTCCCATAAGAGCCCATGTTCAATTTTGCGTCAGTTCCAGATCCAGAAGAAGATCCTGATCAGCATGTGGACATTCTGTTTGGGTCATCTCCCCATCAGGGCTGGACTGGAGACATTTACACTGGAGATCATTTATATTTACTGAGTTACTGCATCCATCCACTTCCTATCTCTGATAATGGGGACATTTTTCAAAGTGGCACCAAATCCAGAATCAGATCTGGATCCAAATAATTTCACTAACTTTTGTTGACATCATCATAAAGAAGCTGTATACCAAGTTTGAAGTCAATCAGAATTGTAGTTTCAGAGAAGAAGACGATTGAAATTTTTGCAACGGACGACAGACGCTGCCGCTGCCGCCGCCGGACGCCACATGACGACAATAGCTTATGGCCTGTCAGCCGGTAAGCTAATAAAAATGCAAAAGTCCATATTAGATCTAGTATTTTATTTAAATGCACATGAACTCTGGTCCACATTCAAACATTGAAGCTGGTGCTGACATCTGCTCTAAAACAGAAAACAGTCCCTTCTGAGCACCAGTAGAAACATGGCTGCACAAACAACCCAACCAGTTTGATTTGTATAGTACCAAATCCTACCAAAATGTATGTCATGACACTTCGCAGTTAGAGCTGGTCCAGACTGGAGTCTACATAAACCATCAGAAGACTCTGAACAGTTTTAGACGGTACAGTCTGAACTACATGTCGTCATGCACAGGGTGGATCCAGGTTCATCCTTAGGTTATTATCAAAGTTCAACTGGACTGGTTTTTGAGCTTTAAAACTTTTTGTCTCTCATTCAGGATATTTCATCAGTTCTATTTGGTGTGGGGGGGACTTGTACATTAATATGTAGGACTGTAAGAAAATATCAGTTGTGCAATATATCGTGATATTTCATTTCACAATACTGTATCGATATTTAAAAAGTTAAAAGTTGATATTTTTAGGTATTTATTCAAATGCAGATATTGTGGTATTGGTTTGTTTTTTTGTTTTTTGTTTATATTTTGTTTATTCTTATTTCACACTCTTTTATTCAATATTGTTTGTTCCTTTGTTTGGATTGAACTCAAATACTGTTCTGATGTTAGTTGTGAACTAATAGAATCTGAACATTTGAACAAATATCATTTCAGTTTGAACACAGTTTGAACTTTTTGTGATATAACATTAGATCCTGTTCTGATCAAATAAAAATGTGTTTAGTATTTGTGCAGATTTCTGGCGTAATTCAATTCTTCAAGGAAATTGTCATTAAAAAGAAACAAACAAAAAATTTGCCTTTTTAACAGTATCGTGATATATCGTATTGTGATCCTAGTATTGTGATTTGTATTGTATCGCCAGATTCTTGCCGATACACAACCCTGTTAATATGAGGAGTGATCTGTGCAGGTTGTTTTTGTATCTTAATGATTCTAAGTGTCAGGGCTGTAGAGAGGTGACCCTGCGTTTCCCTTTACATATTTAGCTGCTGTTGGTGATGTTCAGAAAATGGCTGCTCTGATCCAAAAGCCTAAAGGCTGTTCGTCTGAACAGGTTGTAGAATGTTACTGCAGACATGGAGTGGTTCAGCGTTTATCATGTGCTTCTGTCCATTTTTCCTCTGGAATCAGAACAGAGTTAGACCTCTTCTGCAGCTGTAATCTCCGATTGCGACCTCTGCTGTCTGTAACCTCTGACCAACTCTATGACTCACGGTGTTAACCAGTTTGAGCCGTTCCACCTGCAGACAGGTCAGGAACAGGAGGAGGTACAGATCAGCTGTGGAACTGGACAGTCCAACACCCTGGACACTTAGATCATACAGGGGTTCCAACACCGGCAAATGATCGTGGCCGCCGTGCCTTCAGAAATATGATCTTTTTTCAGATGTTACAGATGTACATAAGGCTGCAAGAAAATATCGGTTCTGCAGTATGTCACGATATTTCATTTCACAATAATGTATTGATATTTAAAAAGTACTGTATCGATATTTTTGGGTATTTATTCAAATGCAGATATTGTGGAGGTTCATTTTAGTTTTTCTTTTTTGTTTATATTTTATTTACTATCATTTAACACCTTTTTATTCAATAACGTTCGTTCCTTTGTTGGGATTGACCTCAAATCCTGTTCTGATGTTAGTTGTGAACTAATAGAATCTGAACATTTGAACAGGATCTGAAACTGGAATGTCTGTAAAACACAATTTCAGTTTGAACACAGTTTGAACATTTGGTGATAGAACATTAGATCCTAAAAATGTGTTTAGTATTTGTGCAGATTTCTGGTGTAATTCAATTCTTCCAGGAAATAATCTTTTATAAAAGAAACCAGTAAAAAAAAAAAAACTCTTCTCAAAAACTTTGCTCTTCTTTGTGATATTCAGCCGGTATGTTCATTCAGAGCAGCGCCCTCTGGTGGATTGATTGACAAATGCTCGTTCCAACGCAATGGATGCATGTGAATGTGACGGCAGTGATGCTCACACTGTTTGAAACGGACATATCTGTTTCAGTAAACGAGCGTGAACGGGCCTTAAAATGCTGCTGTGTGCTTTTGACAAGTGATGTTTGGACCACCGCTTCTGTTCAGGGAAGATTTGTCCACTTTCACAAAGATGGCTTTTGTGGCCCAGTTTACACAACATTTTAATTTTATTTTGAGGTGTTCAGCCTCCCGTTTACACAGATACGTTTTAGGTTTGGTAAAACAGAACCTTTTGAATATGGCCTCCAGACTGGAATCTTCCTGAATTACCACTGACTCCTCTCAAGCATTTATCTTCTCTGGCCAGTATTCTGCAGTCTGTACAACACTGACTTCTACACCAAAGAAACCAAACAACCCCTCCAGAAACACCTTAAAGCAGGGGTCTCAAACATGTGTCCCAGGGGCCAAATGAGGCCCACTAAAGGTTCCAATCTGGCCCCTGGGATGAATTTACAAAGTGCAAAAATTCCAGTCTTGAATTGAATTACGCAAAAAAAAAAAAAAAAAAAAAAAATAGCTTGAATTAAGGAAAAAATGTTGAATTAAGCAAAAAAGTCTTCAGTTAAGAAAAAAAAAAAAAAAACTTCTTGAATTAAGCAAAAAATAATCTAGAATTAAGCAAAACAAAACTTCAATTAAAGCCGCAAGCGGCATCTAAAGGCCCTCGCCACGGGCACGTCCAGTAGAAGTATGTCCATCGTTCAGCAGGTGGCACTCTAGCACCAAATTTCAATGTCTTCTGATGAATGGGTGTAGGCCTGGGAGATCGACAACTGATTCAAATTTGAGGCAAATCTTTGTTTGTATGTCCGAACTAAAGAAAGTTTTGTATAAGTAAATCTGTAGGGGGTGCTATGCAACTAAAAATAAATTTCTACCATTGAATGGGTGTAGGTTTGCGAGATGTACCACTGAGTCAAATTTGAGCTAAATCAGTGTTCGTATGTCCGAATTAATGCAATTTTTGTGAAGGTAAATTATTAGGGGGCGCTAATGAGCGAAGTGGCAATTTCTTTTGATAAATGGGTGTAGGCCTGGGAGACTGACAACTGATTCAAATTTGAGCCAAATTGGTATTCGTATGTCTAACGTGAAGCAATTTTCGTAAAGGTAAAATTGTAGGGGGCGCTATGGCACCGAATTTCAAATATTTCTGATAAATGGGTGTAGGCCTGGGAGATAGACGTCTGAGTCAAATTTGAGCCAAATCGGTGTTCGTATGTCCGAACTGAAGAAATTTTAATAAAAAAATATTTAAAAATTTTTGTAGGGGGCGCTGTAGTGCAAAATTTCAGTTTCTTTTGACAAATAGGTGTAGGCCGGGGAGACAGATGTCTGAGTCAAATTTGAGCCAAATTGGTGCTCGTATGTCCGAACTGATTTCATTTTTGTAAATGTACATTTGTAGGGGGCGCTATAGTGCAAAATTTCAATTTCTTTCAATAAATGGGTGTAGGCCTGGGAGATAGACATCTGAGTGAAATTTCAGCCAAATCGGTGTTCGTATGTCTGAGCTGAAGCAATTTTTGTAATGGTAAATTCACGAAGAAACTTTGCAAAGTTTGCGACGTCGTCACACAAAAACGGTGACACCTATCCAAAAAATTCGGCTAACTTTTGATGCCCTACTTCTCTAGATACTGTGCACCGATTTTGAGCTCATTCGGCCAAACGGCTTAGTAGGAGATAGTTAAAATACAACGTCAGCGAAAACGCTGACTCAGCATTTTGGAAATTTCAATCCAATATGGCTGACAAAGGGTTGGTTTTGGGGCGTGGCCATAATAATATTTTTTGTTTGTCTCCTCATGATGAATCTGTGTACCGATTTTCGTGGCTCTACAACAAACTTTACGTTGGGCGTGCTCCCATTGGCGTAATGCATTTCCACTTTTCAAGGGGGCGCTGCGGCAACATTTCTTTACTGACATCTTCGAAACCTATATGTAAATTCAATTTCTCACACTTCTGAATTTTGTGCAAAATTTGGTGAGTTTTCGTAAATGTTCAGGGGGTCAAAATTGAGCTCAAAGCGCAAGAGAAAGAAAAATAAGACAAAAAAATAAATAAATAAATAAAAATAATAATAATCTGAGCAAGAACAATATAGGCGTTACCGTGGCAACCACGTATTTGACTGTATTTGAAAGCTCTCGAGGTCCCCCACATGTCTGTGGGGTCAGATGTCACCTGTCGTGCACTTACACACATGTGACTGACCCCGAGTGGGCGTGTCCCATTGACTCCCATTCATTGTGAGCAGGTGTAAATATGCGACTTGTGAACATGTCATGTACATCGTCGAAAAGGTCTCAGTGCCGTGAACGTGAATATGTGTGAGAGTGGCGACAGTGGCGAAAGGCGACCGCGTCACTGGCGATTTCGTCCCCATGCGCCCACTGCAGACTCAATAGGCCCTGCGCCGGCTTTACTCGGCTCGGGCCTAATTAAGCCATAAAAAATCTTGAATTTAGTAAAAAGAAAATTTTAATTTAGCAAAAAAAATCTTGAATTAAGTAAAAACTCTTGAATTAACAACTTCAAATGTTTGTCTTTGTTTTAGTGCAAAAAATAACACTAAATTCTGAAACTCTTTCCATTTCCAAACTCTCCTGTACCAATAAAATGTGACTAACCTGAACAAATGTGTCCAACCTGAAATGTCTGTATTAAATTCAGTCCAGTTTGAACTCTTTTCTTCCTGTTCCTCAGTGTTTAGTGTCTTTGGAGATCTGATCCAGAATGCACATGGACTAATGAGAAGTGGAGGAAGAAGACTGAGAAAATTACACTGATTTTACTGAAGAAATGTCCGTTTTTTCAGGTTATTCACATCTTTTTTGTTTGGATAGTTTATAAAAGTAAATATTTTCATAATTTAACAGGGCTTTTTGTTGACACTAAAACAAAGACAAAAATTTGGAGTTGTCATTATTTATAGCAGGGGTGTCAAACATGTGTCCCAGGGCCCAAATGCGTCCCCCCAAAGGTTCCAATCCGACCCCTGGGATGAATTTACAAAGTGTAAAAATTCCACAGATTCATTTTAGTGTCGGTTCCACATCCAGACCAATCTGATCTACAGTCAAATAATAACAGCAGAAGAACCCACACAAAAGAATGACTGCAGATTTACTACTGGGTTTGATGGGAAAAAAATAATACACTATGCCTATAGTTAAATAATGACAACTTCAAAATTTTATCTTTGTTTTAGTGCAAAAAATAACATTAAATTATGTAAATATTTACATTTCCAAACTCTCCTGTAACAATAAAATGTGACTAACCTGAACAAATGTGAACAACCTGAAATGTCTGTATTAAATTCAGCACAATTTTAATAATTTTCTTCCTGATATTCAGTGTTTAGTGTCTGTGTGGCAGATACTTCAGGGCAAAATTAAGGCTGACAAGCCACTGCAGGACCCACAGAAACTGAAGTCAAGGTCATCATCCAGACTGATGGATAAACAACAGAGTCTTTGTAGATCTGATCCAGAATGCACATGGACAAATGAGAAGTGGAGGCAGAAGATTGTTCAAATTGCTCTTATTTTTCTTCATACATTTCAGTTTTTTTCAGGTTATTCACATCTTTGTTGTTTGGATAGTTTCTAAAAGTAAGTATTTTCATCATTTAGTGGGTTTTTTGCACTAAAACACCGACATAAATTGTCAGTTGTCATTATTTCGAGGTTCTTCTGTTCTTATTTTACTGGTCCGGCCCACTGCAGATCAAATCAGACTGAATGTGGAACCTGAAGACCCCTGTGTTAAAGCCTGCTACATTCTCCACAAGAACACACACATTGCTTCTCATTTCTTCTTGTTTGAGAGTTCTCGCAGCTTGTTCTCGACACACCGTCCGGGCAGAACTTTTTTCCACGTGTGTACTCCGAGAACTGTTGTGTGATTGGATTCTAATAAAGTCTGAAATGTCCTGGCCAGAAGGAACTTGGTTCTTGTTCTTACCACTTCGAGAAAACAAACAAATTGCTGTGTTCTTGTGATGTATGTAGCAGGTTTAAACCTCTGCAGTCTGTTTTCACTCAGAAGAAGAAGGACACTCTCTGAAGACAAGGTCAGAATATTGGCCAAAGAGAAGTGTGCATCTCTGACTTCCAAGGTCATAAGCATAGGAAACCTAACCTGTGCAGACCACCCCCCTACCCCCCACCCCATCAGCAAATGGAACAAAAACCAGTCCAGTTGAACTTAAACAAATGGAACAACTATGAATAATGACCAGGGCTGTAAGAAAATATCAGTTCTGCAATATATTACGATATTTCATTTCACAATACTGTATCGATATTAAAAAGTACTGTATCGATATTTTTAGGTATTTATTCAAATGCAGATATTGTGGAGGTTCATTTTAGGTTTTCTTTTTTGTTTATATTTTATTTATTCTTATTTCACACTCTTTTATTCAATAATGTTGGTTCCTTTGTTTGGATTGAGCTCAAATCCTGTTCTGATGTTAGTTGTGAACTAATAGAATATGAACATTTGAACAGGATCTGAGACTGGAATGTCTGTAAAACAGAATTTCAGTTTGAACACAGTTTGAACATTTGGTGATAGAACATTAGATCCTGTTGGGATCAAATACAAATGTGTTTAGGATTTGTGCAGATTTCTGCTGGAATTCAGTTCTTCCAGGAAATAATCATTTTAAAAAAAGAAACAGAAAAAATTGCCTTTTTAACAGTATCATGATATATCGTGATATATCGTATCCTAGTGTTGTGATTTGTATTGTATCACCAGATTCTTGCCGATACACAGCCCTAGTAATTACAGGAAGGTTCCATCTTTTATTCTGAAGCTGCATGTCTTTAAAGAGAATGCACAAAAACTCATCTAAACATTAAAAATGATTCAGACCATAAAGAAGTTAAAATCATTACACAGAGAAAATGATCCCTAAAACTACAGGAACAGTGGGAAATACCAGTTTGAATGACAGACAAACACGTAACTTTTTAACTTATTCTAAATGACACAGGCGTTGGGGTGAGGAGCCACGGATGGAAGATGCCGAGCCAACGCTAACAATTATCTGATTGTCTTATTAGTGTCATTTCTGTTACACGACAATCCTAGAGCTGTTTGTCAGGGAAAAAAAAGTTTTATTTTAAAAAACGTTCTTACAAAAAGCTTGGAATGTCAGTCTCTGCATCCGTGGGATCTGTCAATCAGAGTCCTGCTGGCAGACGACAGTGTTCCACTGATGCTGTTGTAAATTCTTACTTATTCGAGGATCCAAAAAGACGGACAAAATATTTAACATTGTTCGAGTGTAGCATTTTAAATATGATTTTTGTCTTATTTACTCCGCTTTGATGAATATGTTTGTCATTTAAAGGTTCAATGCAGATTTTTTTTTGCCTTTGGGCAAAAATTCAACAGTTACCTTTCAGTCTGTTGTAATTCAACTGTTCTTTTTTTTTTTTTAGCTTAATTTTTTATTTGGTTTTGCTCGTATGAATTTACAAGACATTTTACATACATTAACAGATCTAATCATATAATAATTGAAACTAAACATTGTCATTAGTGTCAGTTGTAACAGTAGGCCATCCGTTGTCCCACATCATCACATCATCATGAACTCTAAACAGATTTAGTGAAGTCTTGGTCACCTGGACCGTGTTAATCATTCAAACTCACATATTTCACTCAACATGTTTCTGATTTAAAATGGTCGTCTGTTCAGAATAATCTCAGTTCTCTTATGTTTTACCACCTGAACTTTTCTGTGTAACCAGGCAGCCTCAGACCAAGTGTTTGGTCGAAAAGGCTCGGTGTGTTCAGGTTCCGGGGCTGCGGTCGGACTTGTGGAGCACACGCCGCCCTTGTTTATGTTCCTGATGGGGTTCGTTCAACGTGTTCTCTGTGTTTCGGCAGAGGGTCCGTATGGTGTGTTCGCTGGCAGAGATGCATCCAGAGGTTTGGCGACGTTCTGTCTGGAGAAGGACGCCCTGAAAGGCGAGCACGATGATCTGTCGGACCTGAACGCCATGCAGCAGGAGAGCCTCACTGAGTGGGAGACGCAGTTCACCTGTGAGTTGGACGTGTCACCCCCCATCTGGAGCAGCTTTGAAAACCACAGAGCAACCAGTGGAATCACACACACCACCAAACACTTCCCTTGGTATTTGTGTGCATTCACATTCAAAGGCTGCTCTCAATTCAGCGGCTGTTGCAGGTGTCATAGCGTAGACTTTGTCTTTTAGGTGTTTAGCGTTTTTTGGGATATATACAGGGTGTCCCATAAGTCTCCATACATAGGAGACATAATACATTCCATGGTTCTAACATGTATTTGTTTATATTTCTTCTTTATAGTTCTTCAGCAGTGGAGGACACGCATTGAAATGTGTTCCCGACAAAATGTCAGTCATATAGAGCATATTATAGAAATAAAAATGGTTTATGTCAAGAAACGTTTATTTTTCCTATGTATGGAGACTGATGAGACACCCTATATATATATATATATATATATATATATATATATATATATATATATATATATATATATATATATATATATGTATATATATATATATATATATATATATATATATATGTATATATATGTGTGTGTGTGTGTGTGTATATATGTGTGTGTGTGTGTGTATATATGTGTGTGTGTGTATATATGTGTGTGTGTGTGTATATATGTGTGTGTGTGTATATATATGTGTATATATATGTATATATGTATATATATGTATATATATATATATATATATATATGTGTATATATGTATATATATATGTGTATATATATGTATATATATATGTGTATATATATGTATATATATATATATATATATATATATATATATATATATGTATATGTATATGTGTGTATGTATACATATATATAAATTTTTTTTTTCTCCAAAAAAAGCTAAACAGGTCCAGTCGAACCTAGAAGAACCATCAAGGGGAATTAATGCAGTACTAATTTGACATGAAACCATGGAGATCACAGATTGATCCAAAACCATTGTGGCTTTAATCTCATGTGCATTATCGTGTCCCAGTGTGTTTTATTTTCAAACAGCCAAGCTCTGTGAATGTTTAAACAGAAATGTGGCAAAATGCATAAAGGTTTTTCAATTCCGTTCTCAAAAGTATTTCCAAATGGATCTATTTTTATTTTTAGCTGTAATGGTAAATAGCAGAAATATGACATTTACATTTCAGTAATTCACCAAAAATTACTAGAATTATGAAAAAGTACAGATAATTTCCACTAGAGGAAGTCTTTGAGTGTTTTCTTTTCAGACAAAGGATTTTAATCTGTCCCTAAAGGTTCTAATGACTTTCCTTCCTCCTCTTCCAGTCAAGTACGACTACGTCGGTAAGCTGCTGAAACCAGGAGAGGAGCCCACGGAGTACACGGACGACGAGGAAGGCAAAGACAAGAAAGCCGACTAGAAAAAGCTGCAGGAGGGATTCAAATGCCTTAATTTCCGTTGGTAATTTCATGTCTGTGGCCTCTGGAGAGAAAAGCTCCACCCTCTGTTTGCATTAGATTACAACTGGACAGATAATTACTGATGTGAATTTTATGTCCTGATGGAAGTCCGTTTTTATTTTCTCACAACATAATGAAGGTAAAAGGGCGTTAATGTCTTGATTAGACTTAATGTCAACTTTTAGAACAGACCCTCAAGTAGTTGTAAAGATTTTAGGAGTTTAACCCTTTCGTGCCTGACGTCCACATCTGTGGACACATAGTTGGACTGATGTTCCAAAGGGTTCTAAAGGTAATACTGTCCAGACCACATGGGTTCAGTCTGTACAGACCATGACCTAAAGGAACATCTGAGTTTAGAATGTGGACTGATCTGGGATCTGCTCCAGTGAACCTCCTCAGACTCACACATGGGTTTACTGTCCACCGCTGGACAACAGGTTCACAGATTTAGACAAAAAAGTAAAATAAATAGTCCACCCTAAAGGACATTCCATAAAAATGTATATATATAAAAAAAAGCATCTGAAAAAACTGTTGCATCAGGATGTTTCCAATATCTGCAATTATTGAATTGAAAAACACCTAAACTTGTCCTTTCCTGGATCTGAGGAGGGGAAATATCTTCTTTAAAAAAAACATGTTTAAAAAAAAAAAATTCAAAATGCATTTCAATTTTAGCCTCATTTTGAGAAATAAAATCAGTCTAAAACAAATCTAGATCCTTTTTTTTTTCATACTTCGTGCATGAAAGGGTTAAGCTAAATATTGACAGACCAACCCAGACTGCTGATGAAACGACAGATCAGTGTCACACAGATACAGA
Source organism: Sphaeramia orbicularis (assembly GCF_902148855.1). NCBI lineage: Eukaryota > Metazoa > Chordata > Actinopteri > Kurtiformes > Apogonidae > Sphaeramia > Sphaeramia orbicularis. The sequence continues at coordinate 143,284 of NW_021941591.1, read as the reverse complement.
AAGAAAGAAAGAAAGAAAGAAAGAAAGTTGAGTCCCCATCAGTCCATGACATCCTTCAGTCATGGGTTCAGACCTCTGTAAACATTTCTGTAAACATTCCAAACTGGGATCAGTGAGCCTTAGTTTGTCTCACAAAGTTGGTTTGAGTGAGAGAACATTCAGATAAAAGCATCCGGTCAAACCAGTGTGCTGTTGTGTCTGCACGTGTCCTCGGCTCAGTCGTCTTCAGATGCAAATGAAATAAACCAGACAAACCTCTGCACCACTTCCTTCTAACCCACAGGTGTCAAACATGTGGTCCGGGGGCCAAAGCCAGCCCACCAAAGGGTCTAGTCCGACCCCTGGGATGAATTTATGAAATGCAAAAATTACACTAAAATATTAACGATCAATGATGTTCAAATCATTTTAGGTCAGTTCAATCTAAAGTGGATCAGACCGGTGAAATACTATCATAATAACCTAGAAATAATGACAACTGCAAATTTTCCTCTTTATGTTAAGAAAAAAAAAAGTTAAATTACACAAAAATATTTACATTTACAGACTAGCCTCTCACAAAAAATGTGAATAACCTGAAATGTCTTAAGAGAAGTCTGTGGAATTTTAATAATATTCTGCGTGTTCTTAAATGTTTGGTGTATTTGTCAATCCACTGTATCTGTAAGTTCTAATGCACATGTATAAATGATAAACTGAGGTGTAATATTGTTAAAATTACACTTATTTTTCTTCAGTATTTTCAGGTTGTTCATATTTGTTCATGGTATGTTCAAAGTACGGTTCATAGATGTAAACTTTTCAATATGGAATTTTTCATTTTTCACTCACAAACATAGAGAAAACATTGGAGGTGATATTATTTCTCAGTTCTCATCCTATTATTTCTATTCTTTTACTGGTCCGGCCCTCTGCAGATCACATGAGTCTGAATGTGGAACTGAACGAACATGAGTTGGACAGCCCTGACAGAAACACCACATGGTCAGTGTTTGCCGTCAGCGCTGGTAAAGGATCCGTCTGTATTCATCCTTCTGCGTAGCCAGATGAGTTCTCAGATCTTTCGCCATGACTTTTCCCGCTCGTACTCGCTGCGCAGAGCCTTAACGGACCCGGCTGACGCACAAACTCTGCCTCTGCCTTTGTTTTTCTGATCACCAACAAAGTGACGTATCCATCACATTTATTCACAATAAAACCGAGCTTCGGTAGCTGTAGCTTTTTTTTTTTTTTTAATGTTACGCTCGGTCTAGGGGTTGCCGAGACGCAACATGGTGTGAGACTCCCCTCCCTCCATGTCCCTTAACAAACAGGAGCAAATTACACAAATGACCAGCAACCACGCCACTGCAATATGAGATATTTATTTACAAAAGAAGAAAAATTAAATCAGGTAGGGAATCACAATAATCTACAAACACAAACCAAAATACATCAATCTTACCTAAGAAAAAACTTAAAGAAAAAGATTCCCTCGTTGTGCAGCTGATTTTACAAAGTTTGAACAAAAATGACAAAAGGCTGTTCTGAACAGAGGGGGGATGGGATGAGAGGAGTCTCCTGGGAGGAAGGAAGATCTGACTTTAAATTTCCCAGCTGATCTCTGAGGAACCAATCAGCCGCAGCCAGCAGACCAGTGCCACGCCTGCAGCTCATCCTCCATTAACCATTATCTGTTAGGAGGGAAATGCAGAACACACACCCACACAGAGAAGAGAACAGAAAAACTACAAAAATACAACAGAATCACCAATGACGCAGCACACTACAGACTCAAACAAACACTAACCCTGAACACTTTGTTTATTTGGAAAAGCAGTTTATACAAAACTTCCCTTACGGGTACAATTTAGTTTCCACACGTCAAATGGAAAGAAGATGATAATCCAAGATTTATAGTCAAGTATAGAACAAACTAGAAGCACTCGGAGAGCGCAGACCTCTGCCAAGGCTGATCAGTGGGCCCCCCCACCCCCGAGCACCACCAAAATGTAATCATTTCTTCCTTATCCCATTTCCAACAAACCCTGAAAATTTCATCCAAATCTGTCCATAACTTTTTGAGTTATGTTGCACACTAACGGACAGACAAACAAACAAACAAACAAACAAACCCTGGCAAAAACATAACCTCCTTGGCGGAGGTAATTAAAAAAATAAAGAAAGAAAAGTGGGCTGGGGCACAGGGCTTACTCCACTACTTCATCAACAAGATAAAACACATTAAGGTGTGTATGTTTACAGTAACCCAGGACTCTGAAACTGCTGTTCTGTCAGGTTCCACATTCAGTCTGATCTGATCTGCAGTGGACCGAACCGGTGAAATAAGAACAGAAGAACCCAGAAAGAATGACAACTGCAGATTAATGTCTGTGTTTGAGTGAAAAAAACCCATTAAATTATGAAAATACTTACTTTTATAAACTATCCAAACCAAACAGATGTGAATAACCTGAAAAACGGACATTTCTTCAGTAAAATCAGTGTAATTTTCTCAGTCTTCTTCCTCCACTTCTCATTAGTCCATGTGCATTCTGGATCAGATCTGCAAAGACACTAAACACTGAGGAACAGGAAGAAAAGAGTTCAAACTGGACTGAATTTAATACAGACATTTCAGGTTGGACACATTTGTTCAGGTTAGTCACAGTTTATTGGTACAGGAGAGTTTGGAAATGGAAAGAGTTTCACAATTTAATGTGATTTTTTTTGTACTAAAACAAAGACAAACATTTGAAGTTGTTAATTTGAGTTTTTGCTAAATTCAAGATTTTTTTTTTTTTTGCTTCATTCAAGATTTTTTTGCTTAATTCAAGATTATTATTTTTTTGCTTAATTCAAGATTTTTTTGCTAATTCAAGATTTTTTTTTGTTTAATTCAAGATTTTTTTTGCTTAATTAAAATTATTTTTAACTTAATTCAAGCTAATTTTTTTTTCTTAATTCAATTCAAGACTGGAATTTTTACACTTTGTAAATTCATCCCAGGGGTTGGATTGGAACCTTTGGGGGGACGCATTTGGACCCTGTACCATGTCCATCCATCCTTCTGTTGTGGATGCCTCAGGCTTTAACCATCAGTAGCTGTATTTTAATATATTTGTCAAATGAATTAAAACATTTCAACTGCAGTTAGCTAAGTCATGTTTCCATGAGCTGATGTGGAGCGAATAAACTAGGCCAGGGGTGTCAAACATGTGGTCTGCGGGCCAAAACAGGCCCAGCAAAGGTTTAGATCCGACCCATGGAATGAATTTACCAAGTGCAAAAATTCCACTGAAGGTATTAACGATCAAAGGTGTCCAACCTGTTTTAGTTCAGGTTCCACAAACAGACCAATGTGATCTGGTAAAATAATAACGGAATCTATAAATAACTGACACATTTAATCATAAAAATTACACCACACTATGAAAATATTTACATTTACAAACGATCCTGTAACAATAAAATGTGAATAATCTGAACAAATGTGACCAACCTGAAATGTCTAAAGAAAATTCAGCCCAATTTGAACTCTTTGCTGCTGGTTCGTCTGTGTTTACACCAGGGGTGTTAAACATGCGTCCTGTCAAAGGCTCCAATCCGACCCCTGGGATGAATTTACAGAGTGTAAAAATTCCACAGTCTTGAATTGAATTAAGCAAAAAATAATTTTTTGCTTGAATTAAGGAGGAAATGTTGAATTAAGCCAAAAAAAAAAAATCTTGAATTGAGTAAAAAAAAAAAAAAAATCTTGAATTAAGCCAAAAAAAATCTTGAATTAGGTAAAAATATATATATATATCTTGAATTAAGCAAAAAAAAAAAACAAATCTTGACTCAAGCAAAAAACAAAATCTTAAATTTAGCAAAAAATCTTGAATGAAGAAAAAAAATCTTGAATTAAGCAAAAAAAATCTTCAATTAAGTAAAAAAACAAACAAACTTGAATTAAGCAAAAAAAAAAAAAAAATCTTGAATTAAGCCAAAAAAAAATCTTAAATTTAGCAAAAAATCTTGGAATTAAGCAAAAACTCTTGAACAACTTCTAATGTTTGTCTTTGTTTTAGTGCAAAAATCACATGAAATTGTGAAACTCTTTCCATTTCCAAACTCTCCTGTACCAATAAACTGTGACTAACCTGAACAAATGTGTCCAACCTGAAATGTCTGTATTAAATTCAGTCCAGTTTGAACTCTTTTCTTCCTGTTCCTCAGTGTTTAGTGTCTTTGGAGATCTGATCCAGAATGCACATGGACTAATGAGAAGTGGAGGAAGAAGACTGAGAAAATTACACTGATTTATCTGAAGAAATGTCCGTTTTTTTCAGGTTATTCACATCTGTTTTTGGTTGGATAGTTTGTAAAAGTAAGTATTTTCATCATTTAATGGGTTTTTTTCCACTCAAACACAGACATAAATGGTCAGTTGTCATTCTTTCTGGGTTCTTCTGTTCTTCTTTTATTGGTTGGGTCCACTGCAGATCAGATGTGGAACCTGACAGAACAGGAGTGTAGAACCCTGGTTTATTTATGTGTTGTTTCTTCTTCCTTTGTGGTTTGGTTTCTCTCCTGCAGGTGCATCCATCCCCTGAACACAAACGCAGCCGTACAGTTGGAAAGTGACGCTCATTACAGGACGGCGTCTGCCCCCGGACACATGTTTGACACACCCCCCCCCCCCCCCCCCCCCCCCCAACATAAACGGTGTAATCCTGCCTAAGATGACAGCATTGGAAGACAATTAGAATGTTGTTGAAGAGGAGAAGGACAAATGGGTGATGACCACGTACACAAACCAGCTGATAACACTGACATAAACGTGCTGTTAAAGCAGAGAAGTGCCAGCGGTTGCCTTTCTTGCTATTATTCGACCGTCATCGGTGTTATTTTTCACATGCTTTTCACATTTCAGCTCACATTTAACCAACTGTACGTTCTGTAGTTCTGCTGTGAGGCCTTCCTTCCTGTTTTTTTAAACACACATTTTCAACTGATTATTGAAGACACCTCATTTTTATTGGTTATTTTAACATTTTGTAATCCAAAACATAACACAACACATAAACAACATTCAGGAATAGACACTACACTGTACAAAAAAAAAAAAAAAAAAGGTATTATTCTGGCAGCTGGAGTGCCAAAAAAAATTCTGTAAAATAACAGAAAATAACCATCTCATAAAAATACGGTAATTTTCCATAATTAAAATACAGTTTTTTGCCCTAACTTTACATGAGATTTTGCAAATGTTTTTGACTTTTTAATGTTTAATAAAGAATATTTTCATGTATTAAAACAATCCAATTCCCTATAAATATATATATAAATAATTTTCAGTGAGACTCAGTTGTCCAGTCCACTGATAAAAACTGTATTTGGACAGTTTATCAGTGCTTATACATGTTATACATTCACAAAAATACATTTATTCAACATTTTTGTTGTGAAACCTCCTGTAATTACACAAGATATTTGTCAGTGAACAAACAAGTCTGGTTCAACTGACAGAACTAATACTTCTGTTACCGTTAACTGTCAGTCATTTTATCTGGTTTTATTTTATTTTTTTTTACAGTATTAAACTTTAACAGTTTAATCTCATAAATAGGAAAGAAATTTTTGTGAAATTAGGATACATTTGCAAATGTATTTTAACTGTATTTTTCTGTGGAAAAAAAATCTTATAAAAAATTTAGATTTTATGGTTCTTCACAGTTACAGTTTTTTCCTGTTCTTTTCCATTTGACATGTAAAATCACAGTCTGTTTTTGTCATTTCATTGATATTTTCCTGTATCTTAACCCTTTCATGCACAGTGGTCAGTCCAGTGGTCAGTCCAGTGGTCAGTTCTTCTCCAGCTATTCTCTTGTTTATTCATGGCTTTTGGTGTTTCAGTTCCATATCAGCCGACACAGTGGACACTTATGCACCATCCCATAATAATACACTGACATTCATGCCATTACTGTACCTTTGCTGTTCATAAACCTGATCTGCACTGACATGTTTGAGTGGAAACCACTTATTATTTGTTAGACACAGGTTTTTTTTGCATGTTATCTCCATGAAGCGAATAAGAACTAGGATTAGAATATGTTCAAATGAGAGAAAACATCAGATTAACAGCATTAAAATGTTTTTATTTCACTGTTTTCATATTACTTTATTACAGAACAGGATTAGGGCCACTGGACTTTAATCTTAGAATTCTGACTTTTTTTTCCATAATAATAATTTTTAAAAAATGCATATATTGGACCTTATTTTAGTTTATTGTATTTTTTTCCAGTGGCCCTAATCCTCTTTTGTATTTTCTGATATTGGGTTTTAAACACGTTTCTTGACTTCAAAAATTAAATGCATGGACATTTTTGTAACTCCATGAAAAAAAAAAATCGATCACATTGTTTTTTTCATGTCTAAGGAGGAATAAAAACACTCAAGAAAAAAATCTTTACTAAGGTTCTCATAATTCATGCATGAAAGGGTTAAAAATCCAGGAAAAATCTGTCAAACAGTGAAAATTCTGTTAAATTACAGATTTTTTTTACAGTGTAGTTTCAATCCAAAAGCAAAAATAATGGCTGCAGTTATAAAGTAGAAATTAAATTATGTAATCAAATTTGAGCAGCAGTTCACACACACACACACACACACACACACACACACACACTGTCAGGACTATGAGACAAACCACACATTAATTATCTTTGTAGAAACTCCTCCACTTGTTCCTCCTCATATGAAGTTCAGTTTGCAGCCTCAGTATAAAAGTTAATCTCTCCATTTTATGAATTTCATCGACTGTTTTCATCCAGTCCTGTAGCACCGGTGGCTCAAGTTAAAGCCACTTTAGAGTGATTTTTTTTTTGTTTTTTTTTTTTTTTTTTTTGCTGCGAACTGATTATTAAAGTCAGTGAAAGTCCTGATCCCAGTCCTGCGTCATGTGTGTTTAGGCCTTCTGAAGCTCATGGGTGTGTTGTACAGTGACTGAACTGAAAAGCAGTTTTTGTAAGAGATAAGTCATTGATCAACAATATGTTTTTTTCTTTTTATTTTCGTAATGTCATTGTATAAACCTCTTATACTTAAATTGGGCTTTGGATAATAAATAAAATCAGCAGTGCAGCAGTTTCATTCCCACCTGTGATGATCAAACTAAATGTCAACACTGAAAAGTAAAAAACAAATGTTTTTCCATCTCATACTAGACATTCCCATCTTTTGTTCATTGCTCATGTAGTACACAGTCTAAAGCCATGATCACAAATAAAATAAAATGTGTTGAAAACCTCTGGAATGTTCTGATGGTCTTATTTTTGCTGTCGCAGTTCGTCCTTGCCTTTATGTTATCAGCTTTATTGACCTGCCGTTTCACAAATAAACAGGCCTGAATAAATACATACATCAGAGAGTTCCGTTTATTTTAAAGAATTCTTTATAAATTGCCAGGGTGCTTGTGCTTTTTTTGTTTTTTGTTAAATATAAATTCTAATGATTTAATATATTTTTCAAAATCCATCAGAAAGATTTTAAAATTCAGGTGTGTTTTTGGCCCATCTGTTTTTGTGTATATGAAATTTTCCAAATAAAATCAGATTTACAACAAATTCTAAATTATGAATGTCATGTTCATAATATGTAATTAATTTTTGAGATGTTAAAGTTATTTTTCCTTCAGGTTGACTTGAGGCCTTGGATCAAACTGCAGTAACGTCACCACTTACAGCCTATTAAAAGACAAATAACTGCAGCAGGGCTGTCAAACCTGCGTCCCCCCAAAGGTTCCAATCCGACCCCTGGGATGAATTTACAAAGTGTAGAAATTCCACAGTCCAGACTGTGGAACTCATTTTAGTTCCAGTTCCACATACAGACCAATCTAATCTACAGTCAAATAACAGAATAATGTTTAAAAAATATTGACCCCATATTAGCTTCTTGGTTTGATGTGAAAAAATATTATGTCTGTAAATAATGACAACTTCAAATGTTTGTCTTTGTTTTAGTGCAAAAAATCACATGAAATTGTGAAACTCTTTCCATTTCCAAACTCTCCTGTACCAATAAAATGTGACTAACCTGAACAAATGTGTCCAACCTGAAATGTCTGTATTAAATTCAGTCCAGTTTGAACTCTTTTCTTCCTGTTCCTCAGTGTTTAGTGTCTTTGGAGATCTGATCCAGAATGCACATGGACTAATGAGAAGTGGAGGAAGAAGACTGAGAAAATTACACTGATTTTACTGAAGAAATGTCCGTTTTTTCAGGTTCTTCACATCTGTTTGGTTTGGATAGTTTATAAAAGTAAGTATTTTCATCATTTAATGTTTTTTTTTTTTCACTCAAACACAGACCTAAATGTGCAGTTGTCATTCTTTCTGGGTTCTTCTGTTCTTCTTTTCCTGGTTGGGTCCACTGCAGATCAGATCAGACTGAATGTGGAACCTAAAGAACAGCAGTTTAGAACCCTGCCCTTCAGAGACATTAAACATTTTTCAATTCAATTTAATTAGCATATTCTTATGGAAACAATTCCATTTTACTTCATACATTACAGTTTATTGTTGCTGTTTGACTGTCCAGATTTTGTACCACTTCTCTTTTATACTTCTGATTTATCTTGTGTAATGTGTTTGGTCTCGTATTCTTTTTTTCTTTTTCTTATATTCTTTTTTTTTACTGTCTGCCACCCTGCTTTTGCTGTTGAACTACAATTTCCCACTTTGGGGTCAATAAAGTATACCTATCGATCTATTAGAGCTCACTGTGCTTTTTTATTTTTATTTTTACTGTATTTCTTAGTGAGAGTGTGGGTCTTATTTAAGAGTGTGACCAAATACAAAAAGCCAAGAATCCAAACTAAGTCAAATCAGACTGAATGTGGAACCTGAAAGAACAGGAGTTTGAGAACCCTGGTCTTCACTGTAGATAAATGTATTAAAGAGTTCCATCGAATGTTGAGCATATATGTCACAGGTGTCAAACATGCGGCCCGGGTCCCAAATCTGCCCCCCCACCCCCCAAAAGTTCCACTGCGTCCCTGCAGGCTGAAAGGTCATAAATGACCCTGAACAGTCCAGCTTGAACAAATCCTTTTGGTTCAGGTTCCACATACAGACACATGAGATCTACAGTCAAAAGAACAACACAATAAACCAGAAAGAATGACAAACACACATTTACTGTGAAAAAGTATGTGGAACAAATTTGAAGAGAAAAAAATCACATTACACTGTGAAAATATTTACAACTATTCTTTCACAATAAAATGCAAATAAATACATAAATAAAAACACAGATGACCAACCTGAAATGTGCAGTTTGAACAATATTCTGTCTGTTCCTAAATGTTTATGGAACACTGTGTGTGAATGCACATGTAGAAATAAGAAGTCCAGGCAGAACAGTGTTCAAATTGCACTAATTTTTCAAATGAAATTTCTGTTTTTTCAGGTTATTCACATCTTTTTTTGTTAAATGTAAATATTTTCATAATTTAATTGGGTTTTTTGTACTAAAACAAAAAGAAAAACTTGTATTTGTCATTATTTATAGGTTATTCAGTCATTATTTGACTGGTTCCGGCCCACTGCAGATCAAACTGGGCTGAATATGGAACTGAACTAAAATGAGTTTGACAGACCTGATCTATGTAAAGCTGTAAACCATAGGTATCAAACATGTGGCCTGGGGGGCCAAATCCGGCCCACCAAAGCATCCAGTCCGGCCCTGGGATGAATTTGTGAAATGCAAAAATTCCACTAAGATCTGAACAATCCTTTTAGTTCAGGTTCTACATTCAGACCAGTTCATTCTCCAGTGGGCAGGAGCAGTCAAATACTATCATAAGAACATAAATAATGACAACTGCAAATGTTTTCTCTTTGCAAATGTACATATTTTCATGTATTTACACTAAAACAAAGTATAATTTCGCAAAAAATGTGAATAATCTGAACAAATATGACCAACCTGAAATGTCTTAAGAGAAGTAAGTACATTTTTAACAATATTCTGTCTGTTATTAAATGTTTTGTGTATTTATAGATCCACTGTGATCTGTCAGTTCTAATGTACATGTGGAAATGATAAACTGAGACAGAATACTGTTCAAATTACACTGATTTTTTGACTTTGTTCATGTTATTCACATCTTTTAAAAAGAGAGTTTGTAGATGGAAACATTTTCATAATGTACATTTACTTTTTTTGCTCTAAAACATAGAGGAAAGTTTAGGGTTGACATTATTTCTATATTATTCTGTTCTTATTTTACTGGTTCAGTCTACTGCAGATCAGATTTAACTGAATGTGGAACTGAACTAACAGGAGTTGGACAGCCCTGCTGTAGACTTTAACCCTTTCATACACACTGGTCACTCCAGTGGACAGCTGTTCAAAGCTGTTCTCTTGTATATTTCATGGGTTTTGTTGTTTTAGTTCCTTATCAGCCGACACAGAGGCTGTTTACGCACCATCCCATAATAATACACTGACATTCAGACCATTACTGTCACTCTGCTGTTCTTCATAAACCTGATCTGCACTGACATGTTTGAGTGAAAATCACCTGTTATTTGTCAGACACAGAGGTTGTTTTTTTTTTTTTTTTTGCATGTTATTTCCATGATGTGAGTAAGAACTAGGATTAGAATATGTTCAAATGTGAGAAAACATCAGATTAGTAACATTAAAAATGTTTTAATTTCATTATTTTCATATTACTTTATTACAGAATAGGATAAGGGCCACTGGACTTTAATCTCAGAATTCTGAATTTTTTTTCCCCAGAGTTCTGACTTTAATCTTAGAATTCTGACTTTAATCTTAGAATTCTGACTTTTTTTCCTCAGAATTCTGACTTTAAACTAAAAAATTTTGATGTTAATCTCAGAATTCTAACTTTCTTCTCTGAATTCTGACTTTTATGTCAGAATTCTGACTTTTTTTTCTCATAATAAAAATAAGAAATACATATTGGACCTTAGTTTATTGTATTTTTTTCCCAGTGGCCCTAATCCTCTTCTGTAGTTTCTGATATTGGATTTCAAACACACATTTCTTTACTTCAAAAATTAAATGCATGGACGTTTTTGCAACTCCGTGAAAAAAAAAGATCACATTTGGGTTTTTTTCCCATGTGTAAGGAGGAATAAAAATACACAAGAAAAAAAATCTTTACGAAGGTTCTCATAATTCATGCATGAAAGGATTTAATACACCACACCTTTAGAAAAAAAGGAATGTGTCAGAAGTGGGATTCGAACCCACGCCTCCATTCGGAGACCAGAAGTCCCGGGTTCCGGTAAGGAGTCTATCCTTGAGTCTGGCGCCTTAGACCACTCGGCCATCCTGACACGATACATAGAACAGAGTCCACTCCTGTTTTTATCACTCACACATCCTGAGACATATTCATGTATGGTGTTCTACCTAAAATGATCTTCAGTACAGATACCTGTTGTCACATCTGACTTTTCTGTACTTTTGTTTCGACGTGTTTAGTCGTTCTTCTTCACATTGCGCACTAGCTTTCACAGGCGACGCATGCGCAGATACAACTGACGGCATTTCCGGTGTATCTTTACGTGCGTCCGCCATATTGCACTTCCGTTTTTCAAGGGTATTTCAAGTCAACAGGCTCGTCAACATGTTCCGCTTCGCTAAAAACGCAGTGAATCTTACCGGTGAGGAAATTAGATTTTATAGGAAACGCAGACTTTGTTAGGATTTGAGTAGTTAGACTTTGCTGTAGTTTATGTCGCCTATCAGTTTGACCTGCTTTCCTTTACCCGGTGACCGTGGTTAGCGTGCTAGCGTTAGCGGCTTGCTAATAAGTTGCGCTCAAATTGTATTAAAATATCATTTATCCTGTTAAATATCTTAATTCCTTTTGCAGTTTATACTCTTTTTACATTTAAATTGATATCCAGTTGTCCATAATGATCAAGCCGTATGCTAGTACACTTCTATGTGTCTTTGTCCATTTGTTATGTTCGTGTCCTGTTCAGTGGCAAATGGGAATGTAATTAGCTAGCTAATTCTGTTAGCATTTCAATGAATTTGATCATCTCTACTTGTGGATAGCTATAAGTAGAAAAACACCAGAATACAAACATGTATAGCCAAGCGGATATATTAAAGAAACCCTTGGGTCATATTACAATCTGTTGTGTCTCATTTTAAATACCGTTACACTTTACAGAAGCACATCAGCACTTGTGTAAAATTTATCAAACATGGAGATAAATTTAAGATGGTGAGAGACCTCTGCGTCCTGGACAGAAGTCTTCTTAGTGTGTTATTCATCAACCAGCAGTCCAAAACCTTTCACTCACTCTGAAAGACCCAAAGAGCAGAAACCTGGTAATTAGAGAATTACATGGTGGTGACCTTGACATGGAAAAAGTTAAACGACCAATATTAAACGTTTACTTCTCTGTTTGTTACATCTGTACAGAAAAGACATCACATAGTTTTGAAGCTGAAGTCATCCAAACATCAATGTGCTGTTCATTTTAACTTGCTTCTACCACTACCACCCCTCAGGATCCCTCTTTCAAGTTGTTTTGCATCTGTATTTTCTGTCTTTGCTGCCTTAATTGTATCCCGGCATGTTCTTGTTTCTTTTTTAGTCACAGATTTAATATAAAAGATGACATTATTGCTTCAAGGAGTTCTGTTATGTTGTCTTCCAGGCCAGGCCGTCCGGCAAGTGAGACAAGTGAGGCACGGCTCCAGCGCCCCAGACTTCCATGATAAGTATGGCAATGGCTTGATGGTTGGTGGAGCCGTCTTCTGCGTGGCGGTGTGGACATTTGTAAGTAGTGCACTCAGTCGTTTATATTTAGCTAAATGAAAACTAGTGGGAAAATGTAGAAGTGCAGAACAGAAAGATTAAGTCACAATCATAGAACTCTTCCCAGCTACATACTCGTGCTTAAAATGTAACATGACGTTTCTGTTCCATGTTTACGGCTAGTTGTTCCTGCATTCATCATGGTGTGTAATTCCACATGTTTATTTACCTGGACGCACACTTTCTCAGGCATTCTACACATAATACACATGCAAACTATTTCCACTGACTGGAATGGTATTAATAATACTAAAGTCAGTCCACTTCACATTATACTATAGAAGCCCCAGCTCCTCTGGTGTCCTCCATGGGACTTTATTGCAGGAAAATACATGAGTGGTGGTCAATGTGAATGCTGACAAGAGACAATTTTGTTTTTATCTGTTTCAACTGAAAACAACTGTTACCTCTCTGTCCCTGTGTCTCTGTCTCTTGCTGTTTCTTTCTCTGTCTCTCAAGACTGGAGGAAAATATTTAAAAAGGTGAAAATTATTACAGTCTGGTCATGTTGAAGTTGCAGAGACATCTTCAGTAACTCGGAATAGATAGCGGAGAGAGAAAGTTATGTCACTTCCATGACTTTCTTGTTTTGACAGTCTTTTCTACCAAAACTTGTAACTTTCTTGATGCATAAGATTATCAAAATTAGGTGAGGATTTGGATCTGTACTGTCTCTGGATGACAAAATGTCAACAAATGGTAATTGAAGGTCAGCTATTACAAAGTCACAGGGTTGCTTATCAGCATTTAAAATATAAAATGCACAGTAAGATGAAGTGCAGAGTTGTTTTCAGATCCTCCTGGAGAGGTGTGTTCAGTGTGGACTGTGTGGTGTACAGAGGGAAAAGGAGTGTGAGTGAACATATTGCAAATGGAAGCCTCTTCTTTGTCAAATGTGTTTACTTTGAAGTTATGTCAGTGTCAGCATCAGTCATAATAAACCGATGAAAAAACACTCCGTTAAAACATGTTATTTTATCTGCAACTGTAAAATACCTGAATTGGCCTGAGCTCTATGTAACCACCAGAGGGCGAAGTGAGCAAGTTCACTGATGTTAAACAAAATGAGAATTATGTCGCTGACAAATCCAATGACAGCACTAGTGAAAGTTATAACCAGACCATTTGTTGGTAGCCTCTCCAGACGAACACTTAGGAATGGAGCTGTATGTTTATTAATATCACCTGACAAAGTATGTACACTTCTTTTTTTTTTTTTTTTTTTTTTTAAGCAAATGCTCCCCATCATTACTGCTTGGCACAGGTCTAAAAATATAAAGTGGGGGTTCAGTCACACATCTTAAAAGATGAATTTCCTTTCATTGTGCAGGTTGTGACTCAGACCGGCATCACTTGGAACACGTCGCCAATCGGGAAGGTCATGCCCAAGGAGTGGAGGGAGTCTGAGGAGTAAAGACCTGCTGTGACTCAACTACATCCCACCTAACAAACTCTCTGGTTGTACAGATGAATAATAAATATGAGTGTTCAGACAGCAACTGTGGCTGGTGAAACATGTTTATCTACAAATAAATTAAGTCCGATTCTACTGTTGTTTTTTCTTCCATTTCAGTGAAATCATTTTCTGGCATTTTAAGAGACTAAAAGTCTCTAATAACAGAACGCTCACAAGTAAATGGAAATTGCACCTGTGTTTTGTTATTAACATACATTAGATCAGATTCAGAATACTATATTAATCCCTGAGGAAATTGTGTATTACTGTTGCCCCATGTAAAGTAAAAGAAAAAGTAGCAGGGAAGAAATTATATACATATATATATATATACACATACACACACAAAATTCAAACGTCTGAATTTCAGGAGACTTCCATAGAGTTGCTTTGTTACATCTTAGAGTCTGAGAATTTGGAGCCAGAAATAGTTTTTATTTTTGTTGATTAGCATTCACAAATTCTATAAATGTTTAGGCCCCTAGAATAATAATTAGAACATATGAATGTTAGTATTTGTGAAGGTGACTTTTCGTAATAATTATGAAGAAAACCGTAAAAAGTTACAATCATGGTTTTGTCTTAATTTAATATCACATTTTATCTTTTGTGTAAACTCAACATTGCACAGTCACAGTATGAATGTATAATTGTTGAAATGATTAGAACTGATAGAGGAGATTAACGTAAAAATGGGACATAAGACATTTTAACTTTACTTTGTTGTTGGGGTGGTGTGAGATACATAAACGTTGGAGTGTTTTTGTTTTTTGTTTCTATTTTTAGGGTGAAATTCTAGCATTATCATGGTGTGACCGAACCGAGTTTTTTTTTTTTTTTTTTTTTTTTTTTTTAATGAAGGCAGCATGAGTAAGGGTGCCCAGAAGTTACGTTAAAAAACAGACAGCTTCAGAATCCAATCAAAAGCAGGCTTTCCCCTCTGCAGTAGCCAATCAGCTGCGGAGGCGGGGCCGGCCTGCCGTTGCTGTGCTGCGTTAAGGTCACCGCTGTCATTCGGAGCTAACCATCCGAGCCGACAGCCACTGGGAGCGGAGGAGACCCAGCGAGGAACCAGCCAATACAAGCAACCAGCAGCCGACATGTCTCTGTCTACAAAACTCACCCTGGACAAGGTGGACGTCAATGGGAAACGAGTCATTATGAGGTGAGCGTTTAGAGATAAGACATGATAATGAACTAGAGTGGAACATAAGGAAATGGGGTTAGCTGACGTAAGCTAGCTAGCGAGTTAGCGTTTTAAAGACGTCCAGGAACGGAAGTCTGTGTCTGCGGCGTGAAAACATGTTGGTTTTAAGGCTGAGTTTGGATGTGAGGACCTTCAGCATCTACAGGTGATGTGAAGCAGCTCACGGAGATGACAGGAAGTGAAGCTAACTGGGTGTTGTGCCAGAAACTGCTCCCCCTTCCAAAGTCAGCCATGAAGAGGACAACGTGCACCAGATTCACTTTAGTTCATTTTCAGTTAATTTTTCTCTTTTTTTGACTGTAGGGTATGAAATTAATTTTGAATTATTCAACCTCTTAACACTATCATAGCTGTGTAGCAGTTAAGAAATCAGTAATATTGTAAAATACTGCAGTTATGTTTTTTTTTTTTGTTTGTTTTTTAAATCTGTTTATTAAAAATGTGCAAACTGTAAGGCATATAAAACTTTTAAACGTTAAATCTTAAACAGAAAACACACAAAACATATAACAATGAAAACTGATACTGCCGAAAACTACATCACCCTCGGCTGAGGGATGCAGTTTTCAGCAGGGAGCAGAATTCGGCACTACACTGAGTGTCACGTTTTCCGTCTGTGTTACGTGCCCGTGAAGAGACGCTGAATGGGGGAGCGTAGCCTAGCCTACCACCCCCCCAGGTTCCACAAACAGACCAATATAATCTCCAGTCAAATAACAGAATAATAATGTATAAAAAAATAATGACTATATTTTCTTCTGGGTTTGATGTGAAAAAAATTATATTACATTATGCCTATAAATAATGACAACTTTGAATTTTTCTCTTTGTTTTAGTGCAAAAAATAAGGCTGTGGAACTCATTTTAGTTGCAGTTCCACATACAGATCAATACGATCTACAGTCAAATAATAACAGCAGAAGAACCGACCAACCAAAAAAGAATGACTGCAGATTTTCTACTGGGTTTGATGGGAAAAAAATCTTGCACTATGTCTATAAATAATGAAAACTTCAAATTTTTGTCTTTTAGTGCAAAAAATAACATTAAATTATGAAAATATTTACATTTACAAACTATCCTGTAACAATAAAATGTGACTAACCTGAACAAATATGAACAACCTGAAATGTCTGTAGAAAATTCAGCCCAATTTTAATAATTTTATTATTATTATTATTATTATTAATAATAATAATAATAATAATAATAATAATAATAATATATCAGTTTTATATAGCGCTTTTCTAAGTACTCAAAGACGCTTGTTTTCTTCCTGTTCCTCAGTGTTTAGTGTCTTTGTAGATCTGATCCATAATGTACATGGACTAATGAGAAGTTGAGGCAGAAGATTGGTAAAATTGCACTGATTTTACTGAAGAAATTTCTTTTTTGTTTTCAGGTTATTCACATCTTTTTTTTTATAAAAGTAAGTATTTTCATTTTATTTAATGGGTTTTTTTTCACTCAAACACAGACATAAATTGTCAGTTGTCATTATTTCTAGCTTATTCTGTTCTTATTTTACTGGTTCAGTCCACTGCAGATCAAATCAGACTGAATGTGGAACCTGAAAGAACATAAGTTTGAGAACCCTGCATTACATAAAGCAGATAAGGAGGCCTTTAAATGATCCATACAGTGTGATTCCGTGCCGCAGCAGCTGTATGTCCGCTGACAGTGGACTTGAAACCGACACCCTCTCTGTGGAAATGTCAGAGGGCCATTTTGGTTTTCCCAGCTCTGATGTAACAACTGACTGATGGCTGAGAACAAGGTTCAATGTTAGAAGGTCAGGTTTGCTTCATGTTCAGTGGTTGAGGAGACGCACACTGAGCTCAGTCTCAGAGAGGCAGCTTTAATAACCAACCTCATCATATCACACCCTGGACTGGTTGGAACATGTCCCAGTTCCCACCTGTCCCCGTGTCACAACAGATTTGTGTTCATCCAAACTGATCATTTCAATATTTTGTTCCAATATTGATCCCAGTTGTAGCTGATTTTTAAAATTTCAAGCGGACTGTAGCCTATACATGTCCAAAAAGTGTCCTTTGAGATATGGCACATGCCTTTGGAACAGGAAAGCTGAATTCAGAAATATCCAAAAGGAATATACTGTTCATGTGAGCAGTATCAAATTGCATATATTATTATTATATTTGCAAGAATTGTGGAATATTAGTGGGCTGGTAATGGTTTATTTTATTTAATATTTGTGTCATTGGAATATGAACTTAACATTCTGCAATTAGTGCTTTCCAATGGCTGCCAGAAATGCAATAATTGAGGGTAATAATTTTATTTATATTCACTCACACAAATATGAAACATTTTCCTGTAAGATGAAGCCTCAACAAGCTTTTAACTCCCCTCAGATTATTTTCTTTTAATGTTTCGGCACCTGTGAGGTTGGTTTCTTGGTTTATTCACATCATTGAGCTATGTTATGTAAAGATTTTCCTGGTGCTGTGAAGGTCTGAACTAGTGTGTATGTAGTCAGTGGGAGTTCAGACCAGCCCTTAAAACCTATTGGCACCCAAACTAAGGTTATTATTGTTAACGAAAACTAACGAAATGACGAAAATTGTAAAAACATTTTTGTTAACTGAAAAAAATAAGAACTATAATTAAAAGAAAAAACCCATAACTAACTGAAACTGTATTGTGTGTTTACAAAACTAACTAAAACAGATAAAAAATTATGGATAAAATTCCCTTTGTTTTCGTCTTTGTAAATGTTGGATTGATATGAAATCAATTTATTTCACTCTAGCAATTTTCTCTGCTGTCACCACGTGATATTTAAGGGTCCGTCACTTGTGTTCACTTGTGGTTTCCAGTCGTCTTCTGGTCCCCACTCTACCTGGAAACATGGAGACTAAAGTTGGGAGAAAGCAGCAGAGTCCTGTCTGGGATTTATTTGAATACGACAATAGAGAAGAAGAGAAAAGAAATTAAAAAAAAAAAAAAACTAAAACTAAGCATTTAGAAAAAAATGAAAACTAATAAAAACTAACAAACCTGCTCTAAAAACTAATTAAAATGAACTGAATTAGAGAAAAAAACAAAGTTAAAACTAAATCAAACTAAACTAGAATGAAAAATCCAAAACTATTAGAACCTTGACCCAAACATGCACTCTTTTCATTCATTTTATGGTCGGTTCTTTTGCTTTCAGCATCATTTCTTCCTCTGCTGCAGCTCTGTGAGGTTTGCATGTTTAGTTCGTCCTGAGCTCAGCTGTCGTTCATTGTTTCATCACCTGAGCTGTAGAACTGCTGACTGCTGGGTGGAAGTGCTTAGACGGTGGACAGGAGGCGTGAGTGCGAGTGCCACCGGCGTCCACGCAGGCTGATCATGTGCTTCAGAGCACTGGGTCTGCAGACGGCAGAGGGGGAGAGGTTGTTGCGTAACTGAGCGGAGTACGAGGGATGCGGCATGTTCACACCGAGCTGCATCACTGTGCACGCAGCTGAGTGGGCGGAGCCACATGGAGCTCTCATTCTGGAAATCCATGGAAGTATTGAGTTTTCTGCTGCAGTTCTTATCTAGAGTTAAATGTATAGGTTTTGTTTTTAAGACCTTTGAGTTCAGTTAATCTGAGACAGAAGGAGTTTAATTTTCTATGACTCCATTAACAGAACAGTAACAATCACAACTGCACGTCCATATTCAGGAGTGTAAGAAAATATCAGTTCTGCCTTTCACAATACTGTATCAATATTGCAAAGTACTGTATCAACGTTTTTAAGTATTTATTCAAATGCAGATATTGTGGTTCATTTTTGTTTTTTTGTTTTTCTTTTTTGTTTGTATTTTATTTATTCTTATTTCACACTCTTATTCAATAATGTTCATTCCTTTATTGGGATTGAACTCAAATCCTGTTCTGATGTTAGTTGTGAACTAATAGAATCTGAACATTTGAACAGGATCTGAAACTGGAATGTCTGTAAAACAGAATTTCAGTTTGAACACAGTTTGAACATTTGGTGATGGAACATTAGATCCTGTTGGGATCAAATACAAATGTGTTTAGTATTTGTGCAGATTTCTGCTGGAATTCAATTCTTCCAGGAAATAATCATTAAAAAAAAAGAAACAAAAAATTGCCTTTTTAACAGTATCATGATATATCGTGTTGTGATCCTAGTATTGTGATTTGTATCGTATCTCCAGATTCTGGCCGATACACAGTCCTATCCATATATGACTGGGTCCTCTACATTTGGTTTATTACATATTTTTCACAACTGAAAGTGAACTCATTGACTATGTGTGGACATCAGGCTGTTCTAGCAATGATAGATTGTGTGATCGTTGTATCAGCACTGAAATAATAGTCGCTGATATGTGGTTGCACTGGTAGCACACTTGACTGTTATAGAAGTTCTAAAACCTGTGTGTGTGTGACTGGTGGACATGCTCAGAAGCTGTGTCCTCAGCTTTACTTCCTCTCTCAGGATTAGTACTAAAATCTCCTCAGTCACTCGGTCACTGGTTTGGACGTCTGCTGTGTCCTTGTTTGTCCTCAGGGTATTGCCATAGCTCACTCCCATGCTCTTGGTTATTTTCACTGTACATCCATGCATTTCACCAGGTACTCAATTTGATCTAAACTATAGCTGCAAATCAGACTTCGATTAATTCAGGACACCTTGGTGGATTATTAAGTGGATTAATTCCTCTTTAAAAGTTACAGCAGTGGAAGAAAACACTGGTAACTTATAGGGATGTAAGAAAATATGGGTTCTGCAATATATCGCGATATTTCATTTCGCAATATTGTATCAATATTAAAAAGTACTGTATCGATATTTTTAGGTATTTATTCAAATGCAGATATTGTGGAGGTTCATTTTTGGTTTTCTTTTTTGTTTATATTTATTCCTATTTAACACTCTTTTATTCAATAATATTCGTTCCTTTGTTGGGATTGAACTCAAATACAGTTGGGATGTTAGTTGTGAACTAATAGAATCTGAACATTTGAACAGGATCTGAAACTGTAATCCTACTACTAATGCATGTTTTGGCCCCGCCCCCGTGTCCCATCGATGTTGCAGCACAGAGGGCGTTTGTATGGGTTTTCCTCAGCCTTCAAAGGCCGGATCACCGCCAAACTCACCAGATGAATGGAAACATTACCTGACTATCTGCTCCGCACAATTTTATGTCCGTGTTCAAATGTTGTGAGGTATGCTGGGCGGTTTTAACACGGTCCCAGCTCACCACAGACCAGAGGGTGTACGGACACAATGCCGCTGTTGCACCATGGGAGGGCGCTATCGCACAATGGCACCATGGATACAGTTCCGCTAGTGTCTGTAAAACAGATTTTCAGTTTGACCACAGGAACATTTTGCGATATAGCGTTAGATCCTGTTGGGATCAAATAAAATGTGTTTAGTGTTTGTGCAGATTTCTGTTGTAATTCAATTCTTCCAGGAAATAATCTTTTATAAAAGAAACAAAACCAATAAAAAATTGCTTTTTTAACAGTATCATGATATATTGTATTTTGATCCTAGTATTGTGATTTGTATCGTATCGCCAGATTATCACCAATACACAGCCCTAGTAATTTACTTGAGCCCAGTCATGTCTTCTAAGATGTTTTTTGTACCAACCAGTGTCATGAGTTGCATTTCTTTTGCATTTCCTCTTTCAGGGTGGACTTCAACGTCCCTATGAAGGACAAGCAGATCACAAACAACCAGAGGTCAGCTCAACTTCTCTGATCTCAGCAATCCATCACAGGAATTCATACATTCATAAACAAACTAAACCTATGTTTGTGAGGCCACATACAGTTCATTTTAACAGCCTCTTTCACGTCATGTAAACAGGATCAAGGCAGCCCTTCCCACCATCCAGCACTGCCTGAACAACGGAGCCAAGTCTGTGGTGCTGATGAGCCATCTGGGCCGTCCCGATGGAAACTTCGTGCCTGAAAAATACTCTCTGGAGCCTGTTGCTGCTGAGCTGAAGACGCTTCTGGGGAGGTGAGTGAATGGGCGGAGTCTGTCACTGCACTGTATAGCATTTTGTTTCAAATTAGTTTCAATCATTTTATAGCATTTTATCCCTAAAGGAGAAAAAAAATATCTTTTTAGCTGAAGAGATATGCAGACATCCTCAGTTAGGAGACATGTTGTAAATGATGCAGAGACACTGCATCCTGTACTTTTATCACCTCATGGGTTTAAAGTTTGACCATGTTTAATGCAGGCGTCTGAAATAGAAACATTATATGAAGGAAATATTATAGTATAATGTCTCCTCTTATCTGTTTTTAAATCCTCTCTTAAAACATATATTTTTATTTCTTTGGCTTTAAACCTGGTGTGAGAGGTTGGTTTTTATTGTTTTAATGTATAATTACTTTTATTGTTTTTATAATTCTTTTATGTGTTTTAATTGCATTGATGTCTGTGTACAGCACTTTGGCCAACTGTGTTGTTTTTCAAGTGCTTCACAAAAAATTTGACTTGACTTTTAAAGGTGCGGGGGACTTTCATGACCAATTTTTCATCAAATCTGTCCATCCTCAGTCAAATCCTCAGTATCATGAATCTGTTCGTCTGTCTGTCATTCCTCAGCTGAATCTCTTCCTCATGGTGAACAGTTTCTTAGTTCCATCCACCAGAAACAAAACATGTGTTTACAAACAGAGCCGGGAGGGAACTGGGCATCTGAGGAATTTAGTCGCGACCAAGGTTCTAATAGTTTTGGATTTCTCATTATAGTTCAGTTTTATTTAGTTTTGAATTTTTTTTCTTCAATTCATTTTAATTAGTTTTTAGAGCAGGTTTGCTACTTTTTATTAGTTTTCATTTCTTTCTAAATGCTTAATTTTAGTTTAGTTTAGTTTTATCATATCTTTTATCTTTCTCGCGGTCATTTTTAAATAAATCTCAAACAGGACTTTAGTTTCCATGTTTCCAGGTAGAATGGGGTCCAGAAGACTACTCTAAACAAGTGATGAGAAGTGACGGACGGTGAAGTGTCATATGGTGCCGCTAGCTAAATTTATTAGAACGAAATAAATCGCTTTCGTATCAGTCTGACATTAACAAAGACGAAAACAAAGGGAATTTTATCCATAATTTTTATCTATTTTAATTTGTTTTGTAAACACACAACACAGTTTCAGTTATCATTTTTTTCTTTTAATTATAGTTTGTTTGTTTTTTTAAATTTGAGTAAACGAAAATGATTTTTCAATTCTAGTTTTCGTCATTTCGTTAGTTTTTGTGAACGATAACCTTGGTCGCGACATGCATTTTGGGAAGTGAAGGCGTGCGTGACAACAGTAGCTGGAACAGACACAATGCGGAAACGGCAGGAGCTCCCTTCCCTCTATGCATATCCTGCTTTTTCCGTGTTTAAGCCGTTTCCGCATCGTGTTTGTTTCATCCATATAATATTATATGGTTGTGCTGCCACTGCTGCTGTCAGGTGGCTGCACGAACCTCCCTTTCCCACAATGCACGTCGTGACAAAATTCCTCAGATGTCCCAGTTCCCTCCCGGCTCTGTTTGTAAACACGTTTTGTTTCTGGTGGATGGAACTAAGAAACTCTTCACCATGAGGAAGAGATTCAGCTGAGTAATTCATGATACTGAGGATATGACTGAGGTTTGACAGATCTAATGAAAAAGTGGTCATGAAAGTCTCCTGCACCTTTAAGAATGAGAAGAGAAAGTTGTACATATGGAGCTTGTAAGAGCCTAGTGTTGGTCCTCCTGTGTCTTTGCAGGGATGTCACCTTCCTGAAGGACTGCGTGGGCGCAGAGGTGGAAGCCGCCTGCGCTAACCCCGCCCCCGGATCCGTCATCCTGCTGGAGAACCTCCGTTTCCATGTCGCAGAGGAGGGAAAAGGCAAAGACCCCTCTGGAAACAAGGTGGGTGAAGGCTCTCCAGTGTGAACAGGGGATAATAATATAATACAGCCTCGTGTTTGCATCAGCTGAGGAAAAGTGCGTAGTCAGCTCCAGCTGTAGCGCCATTCTGAAATAGCTGTGTCATCATCAGTTGTTGTCATTACGGGGGTGACTGCCAGAGGGCCAGAATGAGCCTGTTATGTCCAGTATGTTCTATTTCACACAAGTGTCTTTACTCAGTCTGAATATTTATTTCTAAATGGTAAATGCATATCGGCAAACTACAGTGGATGATATTATTCGAGGATTTGAATGGTATTTGGTGTTGTGCTACCTTTACTTTTGATGTGTCTACAGCAGGGCTCTCAAACTCCTGTTCTTTCAGGTTCCACATTCAGTCTGATTTGATCTGCAGTGGACCGAACCAGTAAAATAATAACAGAATAACCTAGAAATAATGACAACTGCAAAGTTTTGTCTTTGTTTTAGTTAAAAAAACCCATTAAATTATGAAAATACTTACGTTTATAACTAATCAAAAAAAAGGACGTGACAACCTGAAAAAACTAAAATTTCTTCAGAAAAATAAGCACAATTTAACAATATTCTGCCTCCACTTATCATTTCGATAATGTGCATTATGGATCTGGGCCCGTATTCCTAAAGATTCTGAGAATCCTTTCACAGAGCTCCTAACTTCACCTAAAAATTCCTAGCAAGGAGTCTGAGCTTAGGAGTGATTCCAGAACACTGTCAGAGAACTCTGAATAAGGAATGAACAGAAACTCCTGTTAGTGAGGAGGTGTGGTCGACCCCGTTGCTAGGTATGAGTCATCATTTCAAAATCTGTGATTGGTTGATCCTAAAAGCTAGAAAAAAATATATTTTAGTGATAATGGGCAAGGGATGGGCCCTCAAATCGATAAACTTAATCATAGAATCTAATCTTATGAAGACTGTGTAATTGTAAATAATATTTCACATTAAAGAAAATATCTGTTAAATGTAAAGTAAGCTCTACTTTAAAATTATCGACAAAATGTGTAAAAAAAAAAAACAACTCAGGCCCATGTGCACAGTATTCACATAGTGATAGTTCTATTTATTTGCTGATATTAATTGGCATGTTGGTAATTTTTGCACTTTCAACTTTCAACATTTCAACTCAATTTGGTATTAACGAGGGTAAACTGGCTCAGCTTTCATCAGTGTCTGTGATTGCTGACCATCCTCAGGAGGTTGTGACCCTGCAGATGGAGGGTTGGGACAGGCCCAAGTCACTGCTGCATTGTTGCATTTTTGCTGGTACCAAATACCTCAGTGTTGTGATGACTTTTATTTTGGGTGGTATTGCTTTGAGGCGTTGGGTTAGAGAAGTAAGTGCATCTGTAATGACATCAACCACAAACATGATTCCTGCACGATCCAATCTGTAGCGTTTAATTAATTCTCTGTCATCCAGTCTTTGGAGAATCTCCCTCCTGCCTCTTCTGTCAGCCATTTTGTCCTCTGCTTAGGGAACTCCTCTTCCCCTTAAAAGTCCTCTTCCCTGCTCTGAACAGATCTCACCTTAGGAGCTCTCTTAAGGGCTAGGAATATGGGCCCAGATCTACAAAGACACTAAACACTGAGGAACAGACAGAAAAGAGCTCAAACTGGGCTGAATTTTCTTTAGACATTTCAGGTTGTTCATATTTGTTCAGGTTATTCACATGTTATTGTTACAGGATAGTTTGTAAATGTAAATATTTTCATAATTTAATGTTATTTTTTGCACTAAAACAAAGACAAAAATTTGAAGTTGTCATTATAGGCATAATGTAATATTTTATTTTTTTCCCATCAAACCCAGTAGTAAATCTGCAGTCATTCTTTTTTGTGGGTTCTTCTGCTGTTATTATTTGACTGTAGATCAGATTGGTCTGTATGTGGAACCGACACTAAAATGAGTTCCACAGCTTTGATTGTGGAATTTTTTGCACTTTGTAAATTCATCCCAGGGGCCGGATTGGAACGTTTCTGGGGGCCGCATTTTGCCCCCGGGCCGCATGTTTGACACCCCTGGTCTACAATATAATTTATGAGGTTTTACCATGTTGTACCAAGTGTCTCAGAAACTAAACTATTTCCATGTGGTTTAAAACGGCTAAAGATGGTTAGCTGCATAGCTAATATTGCATGGATGTGCCTCTATAAAAATGCTCAATTATTAAATCAGTGTTCAGCTGTGTCCTGAGGCCTTCCCTGAATGCACGAGCAGCCTTGACCTGCTGACATTTATTGTGAAGGTCAGAGGGCAGTCCTGGCTGGACATGTTGCTTTTCCTGTCCTCAGAGGCCTGGTTGGAATGCAGCCTGTGTGGCTGGGTTTGACTGGTGCACTGCTCTACTGGATCACCTATAGGTCATGTGACTGAGCTCAACCTCATACACAGGAGCCACGTCATTTCACTGTGGATCCAAATGATGATATACATACTAGGGATGGAACCATATGAACATTTCATATCACTGTTACTGTGACCAAAATTATCTGGTTATCATTATTATCGCGGTATTGTTGAAATTGTGCTCAAAATGTTCACAAAGTACTAATACACAGACTGAAATGATTAAACCAAGTTGTATTTCGGAAAAAAACCAAATAAAACAATAGGCACAATGTACATTCTGTTGGCAGAAACATTCAAATATTAACATGTGAACATCAAACATACAAATGTGCATTAAAGATGGAACCTTACGGACACTGTTTGACCATTTTACAGATCAAGTTTGAGTTTCTTTTTCAGAGAGATTAGAGAGAGAGAGCGAGTCTCTCTGTCTCTGTCTCTCTCTCTGTCTCTCTGTGTTTATCATTTTACCGTTAATCGTTACATCCCTAATACATACATACATACATGATGTTGTCGGGGCAGTTGGAAGAAATATCTGTCATTTATTAAATCTTTTTAGAGTTAGTCCTAGAACTCAGTCAAATTACAAATTGAACATTCAGTATTAGCATTAATCCCATTTTCATGGTTTGAGTGGACTTTTCTTAGTGTGAGTCACAATATAGAAGGCTCGAAACATTAATTTAACAAACACTGAACTCATTAAGAGAGCTATTTAAAGTATAGAAATGTACTGGTGTTATTTTTACCTCTAGTGCCTTTGAGCAGACTGATTTAAGTAAAGGGCAGGAGTTGCTTGTATAGTGTTGTACAACCTTGTTCTATTATATTTTGGATTCTTGGTAGTTTTTAATCAGTATTGTACGTCTTATACTTGTTTTGCGACTTGGGTGCTTCTCTGAAACTGGGTTTATTTTAGTTTCTGTCACTTTTCCATCTTTTTAGACCCAATAATAAAAGGTAAATGTAGACAGATTTACCCCAGGATGGACCTAATGATGACCTCAGAGAAATGCAAAAAAAAATTATCCTCTTGCTCTGAGCCATCCCATAATTAATGAATTCATAATTAAATATTGGGTCCAAAAATAGGACCCAAATATGGACATTAAATCTCCCTAGGTGTCAGTGCATTAGCTGTGTAAACATGTGTGTAAATGCTCTTCTATAGACTCTAAATACAAGACACTGTTCAATGTGTGGATCCTAGTGGTTTTTCTAACCCACACATGTGGGTTTGGCATCAATCTCAGTCTCATTCCAGGTTTGGTGTGGAACCCATTGTGTCCACGAGTGTTACATGCGGAACCTGAACATTTAAACACTAATAAATCATGAATGATTTTACAACAGCGGTTATATTTGTGAAACACTCTGTCCTGCATAATTAGTTCAATTCCCAAAATGTACCTGTAAGAGAATAAAAAGATATTAGAAAAATAGTAGTGTGTAATTTTCGTGTCCTTTTGACTGTGTTACATGCAGATTTATGTATTAAATATAATGTAAAATAATATAAAAATGTGTTTTATCTGAAAAATAGTTTCTCTTTTATCTTAGTAAATATTTATTTGTTAAAATGGACCCAAAGTGCTTCCAAACTTGCTTCCTAACATTCGTCTCCATCTGGTTTGAATTTTGAGCCCCTCTGTCCTGTTTTTAGGTCCAGTTTCACAGAAACACCCACTTTTAACCTAATGAATGTAGCTGTAGTTTCCTATCAAACGCCTGTGAACCAGTATGATTCATCCTACAGATCAAAGTTTAATCATGTGAAACAGTCGTGAGCAAACTGAACTGTGCAGCACTTACAGTTACATATCTGACATTTGTTTGACCTTTTCATGACCTCCAGTCCTTAAGTCATGACCTTTGACGGTTAAAGTGCAGCAGGAACCTGATCCACAATGTGCCGACCCACTGATGCACACTGACGTGGCCCGTGAGGGCTCACTCTGCTTTAACCCTTTCATACATAGTGGTCAGTCCAGTGGTCAGTTCTTCTCCAGCTGTTCTCTTGTATATTCATGGGTTTAGTTGTTTTAGTTCCAGATCAGCCAACACAGTGGACACTAACGCACCATCCCATAATAATACACTACAGTTCATACAAGTATTGTAACTTTGCTGCTCATGATAAACCTGATCTGCAGTGACATGTTTTAGTGGAAATCAGTTACTAATTGTTATTAGACTGTAATTAACAGTTTTCTGAAACTTTTTTTTTTTTTTTTGGCATATCCTCCTGAGACCCAGCAATGCATTGTGTCCTCTGTAGGGGACAAAAGTTTGACAGTTTTACCTAAAAAATGCTGGGCATTGCAAAGGACATTCCATTAAAAAAATCAGTCAATAAATAAAAATGATTTTAAAAATGTATCTGAAAAAAACTGTTGCATTATGTAGTTTCCACTCAAGACAATTTTTTAATGTAAAAAAAAGCTAAAACTGTAAATTTCGTGGGTCTCAGAGGATTTTATCTCCATGAAATGAGTAATAACTAATATTAGAGTATGATCAAATGTGAGAAAACATTAGCGATTTAGCAATTAGCAACATTAAAAAAAGTTTTTGTTTCATAGTTTTCACAGTTTATCACTTTCTGATGATGAGTTTTAAATACATGTTTCTTTGCTTCAAAACTTAAATGCGTGATGTTCAGCTGAGTGGACATTTTTGTAACTCCACGAAAAATAGGTTTATAAAAAACAATTCATTTGCATTGTTTTTTTCATGCCTAAAAAAGAATAATAACACTCAAGAAAAAAATATTGACTAAGGTTCTCATAATTCATGCATGAAAAGGTTAATAATAAACCTGCACTGCTTTAGCCAAGGACCACAAAGCAAACCCATTCACCTGTGACAAGGTTCAAGGTTTGAGTGTAATTTTAGTGACATTAAGGGCAAAAATTCCAGGTCTTGGTTCTGGAGTGAAAATATATCAGTTTAGGGTCAAATTTTCTCAGGAATCTGAATCTGAAATCATTTATGCAAAGTCTTTTGTGGTTTTCAAATCACTGAGCCTTTATTGACACAAGGTTGAAACAAAAAAACACATGAAACTTCTCCTGTGCACGACTGGACTGAACCATTTAATTTGTGTCAAAAATCCAACCTAACAGTCTTTGTTCTGTTCATGTGTGAGCTTTGAATCCTCCCAGGAGGCCTTCCTTCCTTCCTTCCTTCCTTCCTTCCTTCCTTCCTTCCTTCCTCCACCCCTGGATGGCTTTGGTCTGGGCATCTGAGCCCTATTCAGTCAGTCTGAAATTTAAAAAAAAAAATCAATTAGGCATTCCTCCATAACATGTGTAAGAGTTGTTTTATTAGTCTAACTATAAACTGATCTATAGAAGCCTTCCTAAAGTGACTGTGGCTGCTTAAATTGGCTTCATCATTGACAGAACAGTCCAAATCTAACAAACTGGTGGCGGTTTCAAAAACCAATATGAAAATTTGGTTGTAAAAAAAAAACTTGATCTCACTTTAGGAAAGTAAATGGGATTAAATAATATAAACTAATTGTAGCTCATGTAGGTGGGCAGAATTGATTAAATTTTGGAGGCTAGATATTGAAAATTAAGTGAATGCAAGTTTTGTTTTTACAATGGTATGAATTTTTTTCACAAACTTAAAAACTGATGGGGGTAGGGTTAGTAAAAGTAATGATATGACTGATCTAATATTAGAATAGACTTAACTGTTGGGTAATGCTTTAGTCACAACAGAAAAAGAAAGACAATGGTGTATACTACATACAGATTTATGAGAATATCAACTCTACATACAGAATTATAAGTCCAGTTCCTACCTAGAAGCCCAAAAATCCAAACCAAACTGTCCCAGGACGTCTTCTGAGGAACTGTCTGATCTGACGTCACTGACTTTGAACTGAAATCACTGAAACTGATCCTCATTCAAAGGCCAGACCAGAAGCTCTGCTTCGAAGGTTCAAAGGAAGACAGTTCAATGAACATTTACAAACAGCAACAGGATTCATATGGGTTTTCACATTATCTGTCACTGAAAAAGGCTCATTTTTGCCCCACTTTTCAGCAGACATCATGCAAAAAGTCACACAAGGACAAGTCATACACATTTTTGGATGTTTGATTCTGAAACTACACAATTTTTCCAATAAATTCAACACAAGACACTGCACTAAAGGTATACATTTATTCCACTTTTTTTTCACAATAATGTCACAATAATGATACTCAAAGTTTCAACCTTGTCATATGTGGAGCTCTGAGAAGTGACTAAAACACACCTGCATTCAAGGTTGAAGACCAGTGGTCTGTGATTGTGAAACTGACACACTTTACTATTCGTCTAACTCTCTTGGCAGCACCGACACAGGAACAGACGGACAGAATCTCTGCAGTGAAAAAGTTCATACGTCGGTTACAAATTGACTGATGTTGATTAATTGGTGATAAACTATAATCGGCCCGATCCGGTCGGGCTCTGGTCGGTATATTTGTGCCAAAAGGCCTGAGTAAATAAGTGTCTCTGAGCCATGAAGTGTGGTGTGCTGTGTTCTGATCCATGCTAACAGGTTGTGTAACACTTGTCTTGTCTTCGCCCCTCAGACCAAGGCCTCCCAGGAGCAGATCGACTCCTTCAGGGCATCTCTGTCCAAACTGGGAGACGTTTATGTCAATGACGCCTTCGGTACAGCCCACAGGGCCCACAGGTGAGCAGGTTTACTGGGTGTCCCATCTCCTCAAATCATACTTGTGTTTCTTAATAAGAAGCCTTAGCACACGGTTTTGTTACATTTTAAGTATAGACACACAGAGTATACACTTTAGATGTTTTTTTTTTAATTTTTTTTTATGTCTGAACATTTTTGAGCATGCAATGGTTTCTGTCTTCAGTCATTTTTTAAAAATAAATCCAATAAATACGATTACTTAATCCTTGGCCTCCAATATTTCCATCTGCATTATTAGTGAAGCCATAGAATCCTTTTTTTTTTTTTTTTTTTTTTTTTTTTTTTTTCTTCCGGTGTAATTTTCTTGCAAGTTGACTCACAGAAACACTTTCTGACCATTTCTTTCTCAGACTTGTCTTTTCTTTTCCCCTCTTCTACCTCTCAGTTCTATGGTGGGAGTGAATCTGCCCCAGAAGGCGGCTGGTTTCCTGATGAAGAAGGAGCTCGACTACTTTGCCATGGCTCTGGAGAATCCTAAGAGGCCCTTCCTGGCCATCCTCGGAGGGTGAGAACCGCTTGGACCAAGAAGTCAATGCTCTTATCCTCCTCAGACCCAGCTGTGGGTTTTCTGTCCACATTTGTGGACAAGAGTTTCACAACTTTATACAAAAAACAAATGAAAAGAAAACTGTCCACCACAAGGGATGTTCCATAAAAATTTAAAAACTGCATCTGAAAAAACTGTTGCATCAGGATGTTTCCAATATTAGGCACTGATTTAATAAAAAAACAAAAAAATCTGGTACTTTGCTGACATTTCCTGGCTCTCGGGAGATTAAAAACAAAAGCACAAGAAACATTTCATCAGTGAATGTGCTCCTTTTTCTGCAGGGATGATATGAATTTTCCTTCATCCTCTGCTGTTACGTTCTCGTGGCACTGCTGCATCTCTTTAAAATGCTTAGGAGGTCATCTAGGAATAGTGACTTTAATCCCATTATGTAATCTGTAGTGACACAGAAAACTGCTCAGCTCTTAGTCTGCAAGTAATGGCTGATCACTCACACAAGGAAAAGACTCAGCTTCAATCCTTAGTCATCTTTTGTGTGTTATTATGTGTTAATATATAACAGGCTTTCAACGGATTATTAACGTCCTGAGACCCAGGAAATGTCAGCGAAGTACCAGCTTTTTTTGTTTTTTATTAAATCAGTGCCTAATATTGGAAACATCATGATGCAACAGTTTCAGTTTTGAAAATTTTTATGCAATGTCCTTTGTGGTGGACAGTTTCCTTTTCTTTTCTTTTTTTTTTTGTATAAAGTTTTGAAACTTTTGTCCACATATGTGGACAGAAAACCCATAGCTGGGTCTGAGGAGGTTAAGAAGCATTAAAAGTCAAATAGATTTTGTGAAAATTAAGGCCTTAAACTCATTTTAATTCACGTTCCACATTCAGTCTGATTTGATCTGCAGTGGGCCGAACCAGTAAAATAAGAACAGAATAACCTATAAATCAGGGGCGTCAAACTCATTTTCTTCCGGGGGCTGCATTCAACCCAATTTAATCTGCAGTGGGCCGGACCAGTAAAATAATAGCATGATAGCCAATAAAAAATGACAACTCAAAATTGTTTTAGTGTAAAAAATAACATTCAATTATGGCAATATTTACATTTACAAACTATCCAAACAAAAAGGATGTGAATAACCTGAAAAAAATGCAATTTAAGAAATATATGTACGATTTTATCAATATTATGCCTCAACTTATCATTTATACATATGCATTACAGAGCAGAGCTACAAAGGTACAAAACTTTTAGTAACAGGCAGAATATTGTTAAAATTGCACTTAAGTCTCTGTAGACATTTCAGGTTGTTCATATTTGTTCAGATTATTCACATTTTATTATTAAAGGATAGTTTGTTAATGTAAACATTTTCATAATTTATGTTTTTTGCACTAAATCAAAGGGGGAAAATGGTGTTGTCATTAATTATAGGTTATTATGATAGTATTTTTTAGTTTGATGCCCTAACTTGCACTTTAGAAATTCATCTCACGGGCCGGATTGGAACCTTTGGCGGGCCGGTTTTGGCCCCCGGGCCACATGTTTAACACCTGTGCTATAAATAATGACAACTACAAATTATTGTCTTTGTTTTAGTGCAAAAAAAACCCCATTAAATTATGAAAATACTTACTTTTATAAACTATCCAAACAAAAAAGATGTGAATAACCTGAAAAACTAAAATTTCTTCAGAAAAATCAGTGTAATTTTCTCAGTCTTCTTCCTCCACTTCTCATTAGTCCATGTGCATTCTGGATCAGATCTCCAAAGACACTAAACACTGAGGAACAGGAAGAAAAGAGTTCAAACTGGACTGAATTTAATACAGACATTTCAGGTTGGACACATTTGTTCAGGTTAGTCACATTTTATTGGTACAGGAGAGTTGAGGGGTGAAAGAGAGGGGTGAATGTCAGTTGAGTTTGATAGACATATCACCGTTCAGTCATTTCGCTCAAAATGATTGGATGGTGTTTTTTCAGTCCTGTCCGTTCCACAGGTGACTGATTTTTAAAAAATTTTTGTGATAGAGTATTTAATTAATTAGTTGTAATCGGGGTGTGAAGGGGATTTTAAGGAATATAATAAAAAAATGCTCCAGGAAAACACCTCAGACCCCACCTTTAAGTAGTTGAATCCTTTCTCAGTGTGTTGACAGGACGGTACTCGTTACACTGGTCTGTCAGTTTGCTCGTCTTTGTGCAGCTGCGCAGAAAACGCAGCGTGAGGCGTTTGCGAGCTGTCGCTACGCTGCCGACCTTTGGCCTGGTGTCAGAGTCCAGTTGAGCGCAGCTGCATTGTGTAACTGTCGCTCCTGTTCAGCGGCTGCTCCATTCCTCCTGTTCATCGGCTGAGCTTTAGTTTTGTTCTGCTAACAGACATAAAACATCTAAAATGGAATGATGGAGCGGTGAAAAGCTGCAGAGTTTATTTCACAAGTGTTGAACTGAGCGTCTGTGTGTGAAACAGGTCAGATCTATTGGATTAGTTTGGCATTTCGCAGCTTCTGTTTTATGACCTGCATTTTTGGGATTTTCTTTTTCCAAACGTATCACATCATCACACATCTAACACACACACACACACATATCTAACACACACACACACACACACACAGAGGCATCGAGTCATAGTATACATGCATAGGGCTGTAAGAAAATATCAGTTCTGCAATATATCGCGATATTTCATTTCCCAATACTGTATCGATATTAAAAAGTACTGTATCAATATTTATTTATTAGGTATTTATTCAAATGCAGATATTATGGAGGTTCAATTTAGTTTTTTGTTTATATTTTATTTATTCTTATTTCACACTCTTATTCAATAATGTTGGTTCCTTTGTTGGATTGAACTCAAATCCTGTTCTGATGTTAGTTGTGAACTAATAGAATCTGAACATTTGAACAGGATCTGAAACTGGAATGTCTGGAAAACAGAGTTTCAGTTTGAACACAGTTTGAACATTTGGTGACAGAACATTAGATCCTGTTGAGATCAAATACAAACATGTTTAGTATTTGTGCAGATTTCTGCTGGAATTCAATTCTTCCAGGAAATAATCATTTACTGATATTTCTTACAGCCCTCTTTGGAATATTAGAGCACTTTTTTAATATTTGTGAAACCAAAATTCTATTGTATTGTTTTACTGAAGCCTTCAAATGTGGCCTGTTATCTACAGAAGCTCAGTGATGACTGTTATGTGATGAAATGCTTCTTTTTCACGTGTCCCTTATCTGCGTTTGTTTGATGTTTCCTCCTCATCTGTTACAGAGCGAAGGTGAAAGATAAAATCCAGCTCATCAACAACATGTTGGATAAAGTCAACGAGATGATCATCGGCGGCGGCATGGCCTTCACCTTCCTCAAAGTCCTCAACAACATGGAGGTGAGGAGGAGCAGTAGATCTGTATCCAAAGGTTTAAGTCGGCGGTTCTCAGCTGGTCTGGGTTCAGAACCCACTGTCGCCCCTCCATGACAAGCCACGACCCAAACTGATAACTGTTAAACTTCTCACCAAGGTTCTAATAGTTCTGGATTTTCATTTATAGTTTAGTTTTATTTAGTTTTGACTTTTTTTTTTCTCTAATTCAGTTCATTTTAATTTGTTTTTAGAGCAGGTTTGATAGTTTTTATTAGTTTTCTTTTTTTTTTCTAAATGCTTAGTTTTAGTTTAGTCGTCTCTTTTCTCTTCTTCTCTGTGGTCGTATTCAAATAAATCCCAGACAGGACTCTGCTGCTTTAGTCTCCATGTTTCCAGGTAGAGTGGGGACCAGAAGACGACTGGAAACCACAAGTGAACACAAGTGACGGACCCTTAAATATCATATGGTGACAGCAGAGGAAATTGCTAGAGCAAAATAAATCCATTTCGTATCAATCATATCAAAAACGAAGGGAATTTTTTCCATAAATTTTATCTGTTTTAGTTAGTTTTGTAAACACACAATACAGTTTCAGTTAGTTATAATTTTTTTCTTCTAATTCTAGTTTTTATTTATTTCAGTTAATCAAAATGTTTTTTCAGTTCTAGTTTTGGTCATTTCGTTAGTTTTCGTTAATAACCTTGCTCCGCAGCTTGTTCTGCTCATACTTTTCGTCGTCCACTCGGTACAGACTGAGCACATGGCAGCTCCACTCCCAAGTAGAAAAGAGGAAATGTGTGTCCAAATAAAAGCCTTTTCATGGCTTTTCAAAGACCATGTTGGAGTTGTTGATTAACTTGAACTACTCCTGACCACCATTAGAGCCTCCAGCCCCACCAGTGGGACAGACTGGCCTACAAGTCACCCTGTCTGACCAAAAAACCAACAAGTTCTGATTTGAGATCTGTTACGGTTCACGTCTTTTCACGTTTTGGCCAACACACTTTCCTAACCCCGCTGCTGCACGTCGATGGTGTTGGAACAGACTTGTGAAACTCTTGTGGTTCTGATTACGAATCCCATTCATAACACACATCTGACCAGACCAAGAGGAAGTGAAACAAAGGAGAGGGTTTGTGTTGAAATGCTTAGCTAACCCATCGTATCAAAGTCTCAAACACACAATGACTTGCTCAGAAAACCGTTTTATTTGTTCTGGTTTTGAAATAACTGTATCAGATTGTTGAGCTTAATCGTGTTCTACTATGTACCAAGGTTATTATCATTAACAAAAACTTCAGTTTCAGTTTTGCTTGTTTTTTATATTTTGGAAGGGGATTTATACTTTTTTTCCCCCAAGTTTAAAACTTTCTGTCCATGAAAATGTCAAGTGGTGTAACCAAAATAGAATGAGAAATTTGTTAAAATTTTTTCTATAAAATCAGTAGCTGAGGGAGCAGATTTAAAGATTCTAAGACAGACAACATCTAAATCAGAAATTTGTGTCTTTTTGTGTCATTGAGCAGACCAAGGATATTATCATTTACAAAAACTAACAAAATGACAAAAACTAGAATTATAAAAACATTTTCGTTAACTGAAATAAATAAAAACTATAATTAACCCTCTGGTATCCCGTCCACCAAGGCCCTTACTAAGCACTAAGTGTGCCTTTTTGGCACATTTGTGGAATAATGTCAGAAAAAAAAAATTTCATACAGTTTGTTTTTAATTCTTTTACACTTTTTTCTATTTTATCAACTTGAGCTGTAAATAAAAATACCAAATACTCAATAATTGTCACAGTTTTTAACCCTTTAAATGCCGTGTTTGTAATGTAAACAAACCTTTTTTTTTTGGGATGCAAAAAACACAAAAAATTTTTTTTTTCAATATACTACATAAAAAGTGGATCACATATTTGATTTTTTCATCCTGGCATATGTCACTGATTAACCCCAACATTGGTTAATTTGCATTATTATTTTTGGCACTGGGTCAAATGTTCAAAAATACTAGCATTTGTCACCAAGTGTGCGTAAAATGCACACCTATAAATTAAACAATAAATATTATATATTGATGTATTTTTCTGCTCTAGTTTGATTTTATTTTTGTAAATCCAGCTCAGTCCTAATCATACAGATCAAATGTTAGAAATAGCGCGTTTTAGGCACACTTGGCAGACAGATGCTAGTCTGGTCATTTTCTTTTGTTTACAATGTGCACATTTGAGTTGGTGGACAGAATTTTAAAGATCATGCAAAAATGAACAACTTTTGAATTCTAACCTTATTTAAATTGTGAAAAATATTAAGAAATTTTTTAACGCGAAGTGAAAAGTGTACATAAAAGACACACCCGGATACCAGAGGGATAAAAGAAAAAAACCATAACTAACTGAAACTGTATTGTGTGTTTACAAAACTCACTTAAATGGATAAAAATTATGGATAAAATTGCCTTCGTTTTCGTCTTTGTCAATGTCGGATTGATACGGAATGGATTTATTTCGCTCTAGCATTTTTTCTGCTGTCACCATATGATATTTAAAGGTCCGTCACTTGTGTTCACTTGTGGTTTCCAGTCGTCTTCTGGTCCCCACTCTACCTGGAAACATGGAGACTAAAGCAGCAGAGTCCTGTCTGGGATTGATTTGAATAGGAGCACAGAGAAGAAGAGAAAAGAGACCACTGAACTACAACTGAACTACAACTGAACTACAACTGAACTACAACTGAACTACAACTGAACTACAACTGAACTAAAACTAAGCATTTAGAAAAAAATAAAAACTATCAAACCTGCTCTAAAAACGAATTAAAACGAACTGAATTAAAGAAAAAAAAGCCAAAACTAAATAAAACTAAACTAGAGTGAAAAATCCAAAACTATTAGAACTTTGGTCAGGTCTCCGTCAAAGAAGAGATTTAATCTCAAGGGACTTCCTGGTTAAATAAAGGTTAAATAAATAAATAACTTTAGTTATGGTGTGACACTATAAACAGAACTGGATTTGACAGAGGAGGAAGATGGAACCTGTTGGGGTGGGCTGGTTTTTTTTTTTTTTTTGGATGTAAAATGACATGAGGGTATTTTTAGGACTCTGAGGCACTGTTTTTGTTTGGTTTTGTCTTTTTTAATCGTTTTTTTGTCTATTGTACGTTTTTTTTTTTTTTTTCCCTCTAGTCTCTTTGTTTTCTGTCTATTGTCTTCTAACGTGTGTGTGTGTATATTTTGGCTTTTTTTTTTTTTTTTTTCCTCATGTTTTTTGTCTTTTGTCTTGGTTCTTGTCTATTGTCATCTATCAGTTTTTGTTTTTTTTTTTTCCCTTGTGGCTGTTGTCTTTTTTTGTTTGTTTGGTTTTGGTTTTCGCTTGTTTTTTTTTTTTTTTATTGCTTGTGACTTGAAGTTTCTTGTTGTTGTGATTTTGTAAGTAAATATAAAAATGATTAATAATAAAAAATTAAAAAAAAAAAAATTAAAAAAAATTCATTTGCTGACACTCCCCATTTGTCTTCCTGCTCAGATCGGCAACTCCCTGTTTGATGAGGAAGGAGCCGGCATCGTCAAGGACCTGATGGCCAAAGCCGAAAAGAACGGCGTGAAGATCACCCTGCCCGTCGACTTTATCACCGCAGACAAGTTTGACGAGCACGCCGCCACCGGCACGGCCACCGTGGCTGCGGGCATCCCCGCTGGCTGGATGGTGAGCACAAACCCCACTTCCCTGTCTCCTGTCTGACCGGACCTCCTCCTTTTCCCTCTTCACCCTCTCCTTGTAGGTCACCCTGTCTGCTCTGACTAGCGATGGAACCAGATGAAAATTTCATATCACGGTTATTGTGACCAAAATTATCGCGGTTATCATTATTATCCCGATATTGTTGAAATTGTGCTCAAAATGTTCAAAAAGTACTAATACACACACTGAAATAATTTAACCAAGTTGTATTTAAAAAATAAATAAATAAAAAAAATAACAGTCCCACTGTCCCTTCTGTGTCAGAAACATTCCAATATTAACCCTTAGTGGTCTGAGTCTATTCTGTCCATTTTTCAGTCCTTTTGATTTGGCCTTTATATACTATAGAAACAAATGTTTACTATACCCATGTTTGGATCTGTTTTGTCAGCACAACTTCATCTAGATCATCTGTCTGTTATTTTTTCACTTTAACCTACTATAAAAACACAAAAGGACAAAAAACACAAAATTTACATAAAATCCAATTTGAAGAATGTATATAATTTATTGCATAAATAACACACAGATGCTTAACAAACCTTTTCACAGACTTTAAAAGTGAATATTAGTTCCAAATATTAGGTATAAAAAATTAAAATCGTAATAAATTAAAACTATACTCAAATATTTGACATTAAAGCAGATCTTTACATCGGCGTTTTCTCTTAAACAATGCGTTAATCAAACACAGTTATCATGAGAATTAGAATTTAAACGGTAATACTAACTGTCTGTGATTTTACCGCCGTTTATCATTACATCGGTAATCGTTACATCCTACCTCTGATATCTCCAGGGTCTGGACTGCGGACCAGAGAGCTCCAAGGCCTACAGCGAGGCCGTGGCCCGGGCTCAGCAGATCGTCTGGAACGGTCCCGTCGGCGTGTTCGAGTGGGACAACTTCGCCAAAGGCACCAAGAGCCTGATGGACAAAGTGGTGGAAGTGACCGCCAAAGGCTGCATCTCAATCATCGGTATGTTTCTCTCCCTTCCCTCTGCTCCGTCAACATATGTTCTCTGGTCCGTGACAAGATTTTGGTTTGGTAAACTTTACAAGAATGAAGCTGTAAGATTCATGACGATGGATTTGGGTTGAAATTTTTCCAGACACAAACCTGTGTTTTTTTAATCTTCTCCATCCTGGCAGAGTTGAACTGATGCACATTAATCACACATGTATTCTAGTGTTTATTTTTCATGTATTGTTTCAACTAGGGATGGAACCATATGAAAGTTTCATATCACGGTTATTGTGACCAAAATTATCACAGTTATCATTATTATCACAGTATTGTTGAAATTGTGCTCAAAATGTTCAAAAAGTACTGATACACACTGAAATAATTTAACCAAGTTGTATTTTGAAAAATAAATAAATTTATTAATTTCATTAAATAATAGGCACAATCTACTTTCTGTTGCAGAAACATTCAAATATTAACATGTAAACAATCAAATATACACATGTGCGTTAAAGATGGAACCTTATGGACACTGTTTAACCATTTTACACATCAAGTTTGAGTTCTAGTTCTTTCATAGATAGAAACATGTCAGAGCAATTAAAAAAGTTAACAAAATGAGGAAAAAAATGGACAAACATATACATCAAAATAAGTAAAGACAAAAAAACAGAAAAGTTAGTGAAAAACTAAAAAAAAATGAGACCAAAAAAAAACACAAATAAGTAGCGTAATGAACAGAAAGGATAGATAGATAGATAGATAGATAGATAGATAGATAGATAGATAGATAGATAGATAGATAGATAGATAGATAGATGCTGCAGCTTCTCCAGGAAATGTGCAGTACCATGAGTTTTCAAAGTGCGTTAATCAAACACAGTTATCATGATAATTAGAATTTAAACGGTAATATTAACCATCTGCAATTTTACCACGGTTTATCGTTCTACCGGTAATCATTACATCTCTAAACCTTCTAAACCTCTGACTTTGTGCTGCTCATTCTTGAACTCGGCCCTTGTTAACGTCAGTGGACGAGTGTTGGGGTGTCCTCTTCAGTCAACTCAGACTGAATGTTAGCATTAGCATTAGCACATGCTCACTGGCCCGTACACCTCATAAATACACATAGAACAGTTCTGTCAAGCTCATGTTAGTTCAGTTCCACATTCAGCCTGATCTGATCTAAAGTGGGCTGGACAAGTGAAATAATATAAATAATAGGAGAAGAACAGATGAATAATAGAGCTGCAACCCATTAATCGATTAGGTGTTTGAAGCCAATGCAAAAATTCTCGATTCGATTAATTGACTCTTATCAATTAAAGGGAAATATTCTATGTCAGTTTTCCTGAATTGAGGCTTCTTTGTGCGTCACAATAAGCGTCCGTGTGAAACACAACAGTGGAACCAATGTTTAACAGCAGAGAAATGAAGGAAACAAAGTTGAAGGTTCAGGAGAACTGTGGTTGAATGATTTTTTTGGATCACTTTGAGTCGATTAATCCGTTGCAGCTCTAAAAAATAACGTCAACTCCAAAGTTTTCTCTGTGTTTTTGAGTGAAAAAAGTAAAATTCCATAAGGAAAGTGTTTACATCTGTGAACTATATTTGAACATTACTTGAACAAATATGAACAACCTGAAAATTCTGAAGAAAAATAAGTGTAATTTCAACAATATTACACCTCAGTTTATCATTTATACATGTGCATTATAACTCACAGATACAGTGAATATACAAATACACAAAACATTTAATAACAGACAGAATATTATTAAAATTCCACAGGCTTCTCTTAAGACATTTCAGGTTATTCACATTTTTTGTTAAAAGGCCGGTCTGTAAATGTAAACATTTTTGTGTAATTTAACTTTTTTTTTGTTTTTTTTTTTACATACAGGGTGGGGAAGGAAAATGTACAATGAACATTTAGTTGTTTTTTCTCAGCAGACACTACGTCAATTGTTTTGAACCCAAACATATACTGATGTCATAATCATACCTAACACTATTATCCATACCTTTTCAGAAACTTTTGCCCATATGAGTAATCAGGAAAGCAAACGTCAAAGAGTGTGTGATTTGCTGAATGCACTCGTCACACCAAAGGAGATTTCAAAAATAGTTGGAGTGTCCATAAAGACTGTTTATAATGGAAAGAAGAGAATGACTATGAGCAAAACTATTACCAGAAAGTCTGGAAGATACTATTAAAGAAGAATGGGAGAAGTTGTCACCTGAATATTTGAGGAACACTTGCGCAAGTTTCAGGAAGCGTGTGAAGGCAGTTATTGAGAAAGAAGGAGGACACATAGAATAAAAACATTTTCTATTATGGACATTTTCTTGTGGCAAATAAATTCTCATGACTTTCAATAAACTAATTGGTCATACACTGTCTTTCAATCCCTGCCTCAAAATATTGTACATTTTGCTTCCCCACCCTGTAAAGAGGAAAATTTGCAGTTTTCATTATTTATAGGTTATTATGGTTGTATTTTACCGGTCTGATCCACTTTAGATTGAATTGAGCCAAAATTATTTGAACATCCTTAATTGTTAATATCTTTAATTTTTGCATTTCACAAATTCATCCCACGGGCCAGACTGGACCCTTTGGTGGGCCGGATTTGGCCCCTGGGCCACATGTTTGACACCTGTGACATAGACAAATATGTGTACACATATAGACCTCCACCTGCACGTAATTTTTAATGTTTTCTACTTTAGTCCAGAAAGAAATGAGTTTACTGGTGACCATTGGTCCAGGAAAGTTTGGGTTTTCAGATTTCGTGCAGCTGTTATGAGCTCCGTATTCCAAATGTCTCGCACTCTGTGTTTCTGTTGTTATCGTTAGGGCTGTGTATCGGCAAGAATCTGGTGATACGATACAAATCCCAATACTAGGATCATGATACGCTATATCACGATATATCTATACTGTTATATCTTTACTGTTAAATGTATATATACTGTTAAAAAGGCAGTTTTTTGTTTTTCCTTTTTTTTTTTTTTTTTTTTTAGATTATTTCCTTCAAGAATGTAATTACACCAGAAACAAATACTAAACACATTTTATTTGATCAGAACAGGATCTAATGCTGTATAACAAAATTGTTCTAACTCTCCTAGTTTCCAGAGGAACTCCCATCTGCCTCTCAGACAGTAAAAAGTGCTTTTAGGATGATTCAAAGAACCATTCTTTAAGAAAACAGTGTTAAATAATAATAAATAAGATATAAACAAAAATGAACTTCCACAATATCTGCATTTGAATAAATACCTGAAAATATCGATACAGTACTTTTTAATATTGATACAGTATCGTGAAAAGAAATATCATGATATATGGCAGAACCGATATTTTCTGACACCCCTAGTTATCGTGGGGGAGGGGGCAGACTCCATCCTTTTTTTTTTTTTTTTTTTTTTTTTTTGTACACTTTGCCTGCCAAACCTCTTCATCTTGTATGAAATGTGTTCTTTTGTGTCCAGGTGGGGGCGACACTGCCACCTGCTGCGCCAAGTGGAACACGGAGGACAAGGTCAGTCATGTGAGCACAGGGGGCGGAGCCAGCCTGGAGCTGCTGGAGGGTGAGTGACACACACACACACACACGCACACACACGCACACACACGCACACACACGCACACACACACACACACACAACATCTACCGGTGACGGGGGGGTAAAGTCCGGCCTTAACTGTGACTGTGCTTGTGCGTCCACAGGTAAAGTCCTGCCAGGTGTGGATGCACTGAGCAGCGCCTGAACGTCCCATCATCCCACTGGGCTGTGTGTATGAGTGTGTGTGTGTGTGTGTGTATGACAGGTGTGTAGCTTGTGTACTTGGCCTGTGTTCGTCCTGACTCCCTGTACAAACTAAAACATGTCCTGCTTCACCAGACTTCATGAAGTCCGTCTCCTTTGTTTGGTCCTCTGGTGTTTTCCGTCTCTGAAGTGACCGTATCTGTTCACACTTCTGCCTCACGTCATTCAGCGCTGTTTGTAACCTCTTCTGCACAGTGGTGGGCACATTACTTTAAAAAGTAATTAGTTATAGTTACTAGTTACTTTCACACAAAAAAATAATTGAATTAGTAAGGGAATTACTCCTTCATAAATGTAATTAGTTACCAGGGAAAGTAATTATTGTGTTACGTTTTGAAAAATCTTCAAATGTGTAAAAGGAAACAGATTTTGGAGCGTGTGTCAGTTTAGAGTAGAACAGCAGACCGGGACTGAAGACCAGGACTGTGGGGAGGAGGGGGCCCACCAGGGCCAGGCTGGGGTCCACCAGGGCCAGGCTGGGGTCCACCAGGGCCAGGCTGGGGTCCACCAGGGCCAGGCTTTTCCAGGACATGAGTGCATTTACAGAAGCAGATGCTCCTCCAGTTCTTCCACATCTGCACTGTTTTCAGTCGTTTATATCTGCTCCTCTCTGAATGTCTAAATGTCTGCAGTCCAGTCAGACAGACTGTCACGGATAACTCCTCCCCTAAATTAGCTGATGACTCCTCCCCTAAATTAGCTGATGACTCCTCCCCTAAATTAGCTGATAACTCCTCCCCTAAATTAGCTGATGACTCCTCCCCTAAATTAGCTGATAACTCCTCCCCTAAATTAGCTGATAACTCCTCCCCTAAATTAGCTGATAACTCCTCCCCTAAATTAGCTGATAACTCCTCCCCTACGTTAGCTGATAACTCCTCCCCTACGTTAGCTGATGACTCCTCCCCTAAATTAGCTGATGACTCCTCCCCTAAATTAGCTGATGACTCCTCCCCTAAATTAGCTGATGACTCCTCCCCTAAATTAGCTGATAACTCCTCCCCTACATTAGATGATAACTCCTCCCCTTAGCTGCGTTCAGGTGCCTGTGTTGTGCTGGTTCAACTCAAACTCGTAGATGTCATCAGTCGTTCAGGTGAAGGGGGCGTGGTCAGCTCAGACTCATGGACACACAGGTGAAGCATGAAGGCATTGTGGGTAATTTGAATAGAAGAACGACTCACAACGAATCGGTTCTTATCGTTCACTGAAAAGAGCCGTTCCAAAGACTGGACTGGTCCGTGAACGCCTCACCTCTGCCTGTCTGAGTCAGGACAGAGAACAGCTGATCTCAGTGCATAGGAACGCATCACAGTTCACTGTTGCTAAGGGTAACGGCGTTGGAACGTTTCAAATAGTAATTCATTAGATTCCCCGTTACTGGAAAACAATAACGTTTTTAGCGCCGTTCTTCCCAACCCTGCTCGTGCATTAGTGGTCGGCCGGCGGCCTGTGCGCTGACGCTCCTGGTGCTTTCTGAGGAGTGAGCGGCCGACGCCTAGAGGCCGAAAAGCCCACATTTTCATAAACTGTGGAAACTCTGCACACGCTGAGTTTAAATGCAGCTTTTTTTCCACATAGGTCTTCATTCCTGCTGAGGGTCTGAAGTCTGGACCCTTTGACCCGCTCACCCTCCACAAAGAAACTATATAGTATATAAGATATCCTATATACCTGTGTGTGTGTGTAAGGCTGTGTCACATGACCATCACCACCCTGGAAGTGTGAGTGCATCGCCCTCGTCAGTGTTTAAACGGTTAATGTCTGGTGTCTGATATTTTCTATGGTTCCGTTCACATGAATAAAACCATCTGTGGAAAAGCTTGAAACTCAACTTGCATTTTTTGTTCTTTTTTTTTTTTTTTAATTGGTATCAGAACATTTGTCACTTAAGGGAAGCCAACTGATTTTTTTTTTTTTTTTTTTTTTTTCCAGCCCGGGCATCATTTTGACAACTTTTAATTTGTCACTAAGTAAATAAACATAAATGTAG
This sequence comes from Sphaeramia orbicularis, assembly GCF_902148855.1. Lineage (NCBI taxonomy): Eukaryota > Metazoa > Chordata > Actinopteri > Kurtiformes > Apogonidae > Sphaeramia > Sphaeramia orbicularis. The sequence goes on along the minus strand of NW_021941591.1, from coordinate 98,343 downwards.
CGTTAAATGTGCCTGTAGAAGCAGATCTAACTCACTTAACCCTCCACTTTACACTTCCTTTTAAAAAAACTTCATATTTTTCACAATTTAAATAAAGTTAGAATTCAAAAGTTGTTCATTTTTGCATGATCTTTAAAATTCTGTCCACCAACTCAAACGTGCACATTGTAAATAAAAGAAAATGACCAGACTAGCATCTGTCTGCCAAGTGTGCATAAAACGCACTATTTCTAACATTTGATCTGTATGATTAGGGCTGAGCTGGATTTACCAAAATAAAATCAAATTAGAGCAGAAAAATAAATCCATATATAATATTTAATAGTTGGATTTATAGGTGTGCATTTTACGCACACTTGGTGACAAATGCTAGTATTTTTGAACATTTGACCTAGCGCCAAAAATAATGATAATGCAAATTAACCAGTGTTGGAGTTAATCATTGACATATGCCAGGATGAAAAAATCAAATAATATGTGATCCACTTTTTATGGAGTATACTGAAAAAAATATTTTTTTTGTTAAATGGATAGATATCAGCCGTGAAATTAAACTACTATGAGATCTCTTTGTTGTTCTCATTATATTTGTCCAAATAAATGGACCTTTAGTTGGACCAGGCATTAAAATGAACAGGAAAGTGAAGGAAACAAAGCAGTGGCTGAAGAGTTGTTTCTGAGCTCAGGTTACTGATGCAGTGTCCCCCTCTGGAGGACACTGTGAGTACTACATGTACTGTCAATGTAAAGTGCATTCCATATGACACACATGCAGAGGTGGAAGAAGAGCTGGAAACACGGACTCTGAAAACACTGACAGGATCTGCCGTGCACTGACCTCATCCACAGTCTGATATCGACCAGAAGACGCTGAAGTCTGAGGACGGTCAAAGCACCTGAGGGTCTGTGGAGCCGCATGACGTCATCAATGCCCATTAAAGATCCAAATGTAATAAGAACATCACGTCATCTTGTAATAACCCCGCATTATGTAATAAACTGACACATTTTGTAATAAACTACATCAGCGCATTATGTAGTAAATGTTTTCACATTATGTAGTCAGTTATTACAGTTGGAGAAATTTATGACAAAGTGCACTGGGACACATTTTTATTTAAAAAAAATGTAATAACATGGTTCATTATGTAATAACAATCCAAATTAATATAATTTCAGAGCAATTTAGAAGAAATTAGTGACAGGAGCTCCAGGTAATGGAATCCGAACTGTAACCACAGTTTCCAGATGAACTGAACACATTCTTCTTCTACTGTCGTGTCACTTGTGTCGGATACAGTATCTGTGATCTGGGATAAATGTTCCCTGACCCCTCAGACTGAACAGCAAACATTTACTGTGTGTTTTATCCGTTTATGTCACAGATCAGCTCCAGTCCATTTGCCTGAAAATAAAAATGTGTCCAGTGCATTTTGTAATAAATTTCTCCAATTGTAATAACTGACTACATAATGTGAAAAAATTTATTATATAATGTGTTGACGTAGTTTATTCCAAAATGTGTCAGTTTATTACATAATGTGGCTTTATGACAAGATGAGGTGACGTTCTTATTACATTTTGAACTTTTTTTACATAATGGGAATTTAAAACATCATGCAGCTCCACAGGGTCCAACTGGGGAGAGGGAGGGTGGGGGTCCTTCCTGTCTTTTCTGTATTACCTGTTAGGGTGGTCCAACAATCCTGGTCAAAATACAGTTTCAGATCACCTCCATTAGAACCCTGCATTAGGTTTATGTATTCAAAAGATGATTTAGGAACAAACTTGGAAGAAAAAGCAGATGTTTTACAGGTTGCACAAGTTTCTGAAGTTTCCTGTAAATGGACTAAGTGTTCAATTTCAGCAAAGACGAGCTGAGCTGTAAGAGAAGAGCAGAACTATCCAAAGCAAGGTCTGAGGGATTCAGCTAGAAACATATGGATGAAGTAACTCCGCCCACATCTGTGGAACTGGAGTAAATATATGGATGAAGTAACTCCGCCCACATCTGTGGAACTGGAGTAAATATATGGATGAAGTAACTCCGCCCACATCTGTGGTACTGGAGTATATATATGGATGAAGTAACTCCGCCCACATCTGTGGTACTGGAGTAAATATATGGATGAAGTAACTCCGCCCACATCTGTGGTACTGGAGTAAATATATGGGTGAAGTAACTCCGCCCACATCTGTGGTACTGGAGTAAATATATGGGTGAAGTAACTCCGCCCACATCTGTGGTACTGGAGTAAATATATGGGTGAAGTAACTCCGCCCACATCTGTGGTACTGGAGTGTAGAACTGGTTGTGGTCCATTCTGTGACTCCAGTGTGACACCAGAGCAGAAACAGCTGATGGTGGACACCATGATGTTAAATGCAGGTTCTCTGGTTCCACTAAAGCAGGGCTGTCAAACTTATTTTAGTTCAGTTCCATATTCAGCTAAATTTGATCTGAGGTGGGCCGGACCAGAAAAATAAAAACAGAAAAACCTATAAATAATGACAACTCCGAATTTTTGTCTGTGTTTTAGTTAAAAAAAAAAAACCCAAAACATTAAATTATGAAAATACTTACTTTTATAAACTATCCATAAAAAGAAAAAGAAATTTAAATTAAAAAATGAAAGACAGTGTAATTTTCTCAGTCTTCTTCCTCCACTTCTCATTAGTCCATGTGCATTCTGGATCAGATCTCCAAAGACACTAAACACTGAGGAACAGGAAGAAAAGAGTTCAAACTGGACTGAATTTAATACAGACATTTCAGGTTGGACACATTTGTTCAGGTTAGTCACAGTTTATTGGTACAGGAGAGTTTGGAAATGGAAAGAGTTTCAGAATTTAGTGTTATTTTTTGCACTAAAACAAAGACAAACATTTGAAGTTGTTAATTCAAGAGTTTTTACTTAATTGAAGATTTTTTTTTTTTTTTGGCTTAATTCAAGATTTTTTCCTTAATTCAAGCTAAAAATTTTTTTTTGCTTAATTCAATTCAAGACTGTAGAATTTTTGCACTTGGCAAAAACATCCCAGGGGCCGAACTGGACCCTTTGGCAGGACACATTTGGCCCCCGGGCCTCATGTTTGACCGCCCTGCTCTAAAGCGTTGGGATGTCCTTCATCCATCAGATTGTGAAGGGAAGCAGATCAGGGCTTCTGTCTCCACCAGCACCATGCGTCTGTTTGAACCTTTGGATCTGCCACAAACATTCTGAACAGTTCCTCCAGTAGACTGGGCTGATGATGCAGACTTTCAGAAGGAGGAGAACACTGGGCATTCCACTAAAGCTGTCAGTGATGTCACTGACAGAGGGGCGGAGCTTATTCCAGACTTCAACTGTAGCCGAACAACAAATGCAGATCACAAACAGTACTGGCAACAAGTTGTCAAAGAACACAGGAACATTTTTGGTCATTTCAGTAAACCAACAGTGGTTGTTGGACTTTCTGAGGAACATTTTTATGTGAGTGTCAGTTTGATTTGGAGAATAAAATGACAGATTCTTCTAATCTGCCTTATTCATTTGGACAGTTGTTACAGTATATAGACATCTGCACCTGTCTGGGACACCTCTGAATATGAATTAATTTGCATCAAATTTGGACCGAAGTAATTTGGCCACATATGGAACCAAATGCAGGGTTCGAATCCAGAGAATCTGAAAAAAATGTTTTTGGACCACCCTACTACCTGTCCTTCCTGTAGTGATGTGACGTTCACAAACGAATCGAATCTTTTGAACGGCTCTTTGAAATGAACGATGGGAACTGAGTCTTTGTAAAGAGACGTTCTTTTTTTTTTTTTTTTTTTTTTTAAGGACTGTCTGATTGCCTGTCAGTTTACTGGGGAGGCACTGGGCAGGAGGAGAATGTTCAGCAGAAAAACAGAGTGTTTGTGCACTGCACATGTCTGATGGCAGAAGTTCACAAAAAAACACCAGTTTGAAATGTGAGGTGAGCAGACTGGAGGATAAATGATAAAAGGCTTTTGTGTTCGGTGCATGTTTTCTGTCTGTTTCCACACAGACTGTTCTAGTTCTGAGAATGTGACTCCAGTTCAGGTGTTTCAGTTACTGCAGTCTTTCATCACTCTTGTGTTCTGGGCAGTTTTTTCCGTTTGTTTCCACACATTTATTGTTCTTGTTTTGAGGAGAATAAAATGTTATTTCATCAGAAAATGTTGGATTTTCTTCTTCATTTTTCTTCGACAGACTAGTCCACAGAATGTACCGCCATGTTTTTGCTCCAGTTCCATCATCTGCCTCATGTCACCTCTCATGTCATGGATTTAACCCACACATCTGAACTAACCATTCTGTTTTACACTCAGATCATATTTAGGGATGCACCCAGACCACTTTTTTCCAGACTGAGTACAAGTACGAATACTTCCGTTTTAGGGATACTCCAGTACCGATACCAGTATCGGGCATCGGCTCTGATACTCAGTGTGTGTACTCATACTCATACTCATAAAAGTAATCCGATACAAATGCACCGATCCCACTTGTGTCCGTGTGACATTCCCAGTTCAGTGCAGCAGGTACGAGGAGGAGGAAGAACGTGTGTGAGTGTGAAGAGTGTGGAGATGGAACCAAAGAAATGATCAGAGTAACACTGACAGTACCGTTCACACACAGATACAGACGCAGCCTTCTGTCTGTAATCTGACTACATTCATCTGTTGTCCAGCTGATGGAGGATGAGTACCCAGACACAGAATACCAGTGGGAGTACGGAGCGGTGCGGACCGCCGCCAGTGGAAGTGCAAACCAAACCTGTCACTCATCTGTCTTTTCTCTTCCTGCTGAAGCTAAACTTTTAAACCTTACAGAGAAAACACTAACATTAGTATCACAGTAGTGTTCCTCTGTCGTCTACAGGTTTGGTATTACTGACTTTCTTCTTCTTCATTAAACGTTCCTCTTCTTCGTGGTATTTGTCCAGTATGGTTAATTCAGAGCGGCGCCCCCTGGTGGATTAACTGACAAACGTTCATTCCAACACATTAAATGTCAGTAGCAGCACTTTGTTCCAGTCAGACTAATGACAACGACAATAAAGCACATTTACAAAAGGAACTAACAACTGGAATGGGATTATTAAGCACTAGGATCAGTACTCAGTATCAGCAAGTACTCAAATGTAAGTACTCGTACTCGGTCTGGAAAAAAGTGGTATCAGTATTCCATTTGAGTACTTGCCGATACCGAATACTGACAGTATTTCTTAATTGGTTCCATCTCCACACTCTTCACACTCACACATTCTTCCTCCTCCTCGTACCTGCTGCACTGAACTGGGAATGGCACACGACTGTAAGTGGTGTCGGTGCATTTGTATCGGATGTCTTTTACGAGTACGAGTACGAGTACGAGTACGAGTACGAGTACACACACTGAGTATCGGAGCCGGTATCGGTGCATCCCTAATAATATTTACTGCCGCGCCAATTAAACACCTTTAAAATGGAATGTCAGTCATCACATGTAGCCTGTTTAGTCATTCAAACACTGGTGTTTCAAAAGGATGAAACAAACAGAACAGAGCCAGTCTGCTGAACGACTCCTGAATGAACAACTCCCTTCAAAGACACAAAAGTCCCATCACTGCCTTCCTGTCCCTCTGTCCCTCTGTCCTTCCTATCCTTCCTGTCCTTCTGTCCTTCTTTTCCCTCTGTCCTTCCTGTCCCTCTGTCCTTCTGTCCCTCTGTCCCTCTGTCCTTCCTGTCCCTCTGTCCCTCTGTCCTTCTGTCCTTCTGTCCTTCCTGTCCCTCTGTCCTTCTGTCCTTCCTGTCCCTCTGTCCTTCCTGTCCCTCTGTCCTTCTGTCCTTCTGTCCTTCCTGTCCCTCTGTCCTTCTGTCCTTCCTGTCCCTCTGTCCTTCTGTCCCTCTGTCCTTCTGTCCTTCCTGTCCCTCTGTCCTTCCTATCCTTCCTGTCCTTCTGTCCTTCTTTTCCCTCTGTCCTTCCTGTCCCTCTGTCCTTCCTGTCCCTCTGTCCTTCTGTCCTTCTGTCCTTCCTGTCCCTCTGTCCTTCTGTCCTTCCTGTCCCTCTGTCCTTCTGTCCCTCTGTCCTTCCTATCCTTCCTGTCCTTCTGTCCTTCTTTTCCCTCTGTCCTTCCTGTCCCTCTGTCCTTCCTGTCCCTCTGTCCTTCTGTCCTTCCTGTCCCTCTGTCCTTCCTGTCCCTCTGTCCTTCTGTCCCTCTGTCCTTCCTATCCTTCCTGTCCTTCTGTCCTTCTTTTCCCTCTGTCCTTCCTGTCCCTCTGTCCTTCAGTCCTTCCTGTCCCTCTGTCCTTCCTGTCCCTCTGTCCTTCCTGTCCCTCTGTCCCTCTGTCCTTCTGTCCCTCTGTCCCTCTGTCCTTCCTGTCCCTCTGTCCTTCTGTCCCTCTGTCCTTCCTGTCCCTCTGTCCTTCTGTCCTTCTGTCCCTCTGTCCTTCCTGTCCCTCTGTCCTTCTGTCCCTCTGTCCCTCTGTCCTTCCTGTCCCTCTGTCCTTCCTGTCCCTCTGTCCCTCTGTCCTTCTGTCCTTCTGTCCTTCCTGTCCCTCTGTCCTTCTGTCCTTCCTGTCCCTCTGTCCTTCCTGTCCCTCTGTCCTTCTGTCCCTCTGTCCTTCCTATCCTTCCTGTCCTTCTGTCCTTCTTTTCCCTCTGTCCTTCCTGTCCCTCTGTCCTTCAGTCCTTCCTGTCCCTCTGTCCTTCCTGTCCCTCTGTCCTTCCTGTCCCTCTGTCCTTCTGTCCCTCTGTCCTTCCTATCCTTCCTGTCCTTCTGTCCTTCTTTTCCCTCTGTCCTTCCTGTCCCTCTGTCCCTCTGTCCTTCTGTCCTTCCTGTCCCTCTGTCCTTCCTGTCCCTCTGTCCTTCTGTCCTTTCTTTCCTTCTGTCCTTCCTGTCCTTTCTGTCCTTTCTTTCCTTCTGTCCTTTCTGTCCTTTCTGTCCTTCTGTCCTTCTGTCCTTTCTGTCCTTTCTTTCCTTCTGTCCTTTCTGTCCTTCTGTCCTTTCTTTCCTTTCTGTCCTTTCTGTCCTTCTGTCCTTTCTTTCCTTCTGTCCTTTCTTTCCTTTCTGTCCTTTCTGTCCTTTCTGTCCTTTCTGTCCTTCTGTCCTTCTGTCCTCTGTCCTTCTGTCCTTCCTGTCCCTCTGTCCTTCCTGTCCCTCTGTCCTTCTGTCCCTCTGTCCCTCTGTCCTTCCTGTCCCTCTGTCCTTCCTATCCTTCCTGTCCTTCTGTCCTTCTTTCCTCTGTCCTTCCTGTCCCTCTGTCCTTCAGTCCTTCCTGTCCCTCTGTCCTTCTGTCCTTCTGTCCCTCTGTCCTTCCTATCCTTCCTGTCCTTCTTTTCCCTCTGTCCTTCCTGTCCCTCTGTCCTTCCTGTCCCTCTGTCCTTCTGTCCCTCTGTCCTTCCTGTCCCCTCTGTCCTTCCTGTCCTTCTTTTCCCTCTGTCCTTCTGTCCCTCTGTCCTTCCTGTCCCTCTGTCCCTCTGTCCTTCCTGTCCTTCTTTTCCCTCTGTCCTTCCTGCCCCTCTGTCCTTCTGTCCCTCTGTCCCTCTGTCCTTCTGTCCTTCCTGTCCCTCTGTCCTTCCTGTCCCTCTGTCCTTCTGTCCCCTCTGTCCTTCTGTCCTTCCTGTCCTCTGTCCTTCCTGTCCCTCTGTCCCTCTGTCCCTTCTGTCCTTCCTGTCCCTCTGTCCTTCCTGTCCCTCTGTCCCTCTGTCCTTCTGTCCTTCCTGTCCCTCTGTCCTTCCTATCTTTCCTGTCCTTCTGTCCTTCTTTTCCCTCTGTCCTTCCTGTCCCTCTGTCCTTCTGTCCTTCCTGTCCCTCTGTCCTTCCTATCCTTCCTGTCCTTCTTTTCCCTCTGTCCTTCATGTCCCTCTGTCCTTCTGTCCTTCCTGTCCCTCTGTCCTTCCTATCCTTCCTGTCCTTCTGTCCTTCTTTTCCCTCTGTCCTTCCTGTCCCTCTGTCCTTCTTTTCCCTCTGTCCTTCCTGCCCCTCTGTCCTTCCTGTCCCTCTGTCCTTCTGTCCTTCTGTCCCTCTGCCCTTCTGTCCTTCCTGTCCCTCTGTCCTTCCTGTCCCTCTGTCCTTCTGTCCCTCTGTCCTTCTGTCCTTCTGTCCTTCTGTCCCTCTGCCCTTCTGTCCTTCCTGTCCCTCTGTCCTTCCTGTCCCTCTGTCCTTCCTGTCCCTCTGTCCTTCTGTCCCTCTGTCCTTCCTGTCCCTCTGACCTTCTGTCCTTCCTGTCCTTCTGTCCTTCTTTTCCCTCTGTCCTTCCTGTCCCTCTGTCCTTCTGTCCTTCCTGTCCCTCTGTCCTTCCTATCCTTCCTGTCCCTTCTTTTCCCTCTGTCCTTCCTGTCCCTCTGTCCTTCCTGTCCCTCTGTCCCTCTGTCCTTCTGTCCTTCCTGTCCCTCTGTCCCTCTGTCCTTCCTGTCCCTCTGTCCTTCTGTCCCTCTGTCCTTCCTGTCCCTCTGTCCTTCTGTCCTTCTGTCCCTCTGTCCTTCTGTCCTTCCTGTCCCTCTGTCCTTCCTGTCCCTCTGTCCTTCTGTCCTTCCTGTCCCTCTGTCCTTCTGTCCTTCTGTCCCTCTGTCCTTCTGTCCTTCCTGTCCCTCTGTCCTTCTGTCCCTCTGTCCTTCTGTCCTTCCTGTCCCTCTGTCCTTCTGTCCTTCTGTCCCTCTGTCCTTCCTGTCCCTCTGTCCTTCCTATCCTTCCTGTCCTTCTTTTCCCTCTGTCCTTCCTGTCCCTCTGTCCTTCTTTTCCCTCTGTCCTTCCTGCCCCTCTGTCCTTCTGTCCCTCTGTCCTTCCTGTCCCTCTGTCCTTCTGTCCTTCTGTCGCTCTGTCCTTCTGTCCCTCTGTCCTTCCTGTCCCTCTGTCCTTCTGTCCCTCTGTCCTTCCTGTCCCTCTGTCCCTCTGTCCTTCTGTCCTTCCTGTCCCTCTGTCCTTCCTATCCTTCCTGTCCTTCTGTCCTTCTTTTCCCTCTGTCCTTCCTGTCCCTCTGTCCTTCAGTCCTTCCTGTCCCTCTGTCCTTCTGTCCTTCCTGTCCCTCTGTCCTTCCTATCCTTCCTGTCCTTCTGTCCTTCTTTTCCCTCTGTCCTTCCTGTCCCTCTGTCCTTCTGTCCTTCCTGTCCCTCTGTCCTTCCTGTCCCTCTGTCCTTCTGTCCCTCTGTCCTTCCTATCCTTCTTTTCCCTCTGTCCTTCCTGTCCCTCTGTCCTTCTTTTCCCTCTGTCCTTCCTGCCCCTCTGTCCTTCCTGTCCCTCTGTCCTTCTGTCCTTCTGTCCCTCTGCCCTTCTGTCCTTCCTGTCCCTCTGTCCTTCCTGTCCCTCTGTCCTTCCTGTCCCTCTGTCCTTCCTGTCCCTCTGACCTTCTGTCCTTCCTGTCCTTCTGTCCTTCTTTTCCCTCTGTCCTTCCTGTCCCTCTGTCCTTCCTGTCCCTCTGTCCCTCTGTCCTTCTGTCCTTCCTGTCCCTCTGTCCCTCTGTCCTTCCTGTCCCTCTGTCCTTCTGTCCCTCTGTCCTTCCTGTCCCTCTGTCCTTCTGTCCTTCTGTCCCTCTGTCCTTCTGTCCTTCCTGTCCCTCTGTCCTTCCTGTCCCTCTGTCCTTCTGTCCTTCCTGTCCCTCTGTCCTTCTGTCCCTCTGTCCTTCTGTCCTTCCTGTCCCTCTGTCCTTCTGTCCCTCTGTCCTTCTGTCCTTCCTGTCCCTCTGTCCTTCTGTCCTTCCTGTCCCTCTGTCCTTCCTGTCCCTCTGTCCTTCCTATCCTTCCTGTCCTTCTTTTCCCTCTGTCCTTCCTGTCCCTCTGTCCTTCTTTTCCCTCTGTCCTTCCTGCCCCTCTGTCCTTCTGTCCCTCTGTCCTTCCTGTCCCTCTGTCCTTCTGTCGCTCTGTCCTTCTGTCCCTCTGTCCTTCCTGTCCCTCTGTCCTTCTGTCCTTCTGTCCTTCCTGTCCCTCTGTCCCTCTGTCCTTCTGTCCTTCCTGTCCCTCTGTCCTTCCTATCCTTCCTGTCCTTCTGTCCTTCTTTTCCCTCTGTCCTTCCTGTCCCTCTGTCCTTCAGTCCTTCCTGTCCCTCTGTCCTTCTGTCCTTCCTGTCCCTCTGTCCTTCCTATCCTTCCTGTCCTTCTGTCCTTCTTTTCCCTCTGTCCTTCCTGTCCCTCTGTCCTTCTGTCCTTCCTGTCCCTCTGTCCTTCCTGTCCCTCTGTCCTTCTGTCCTTCCTGTCCCTCTGTCCTTCCTATCCTTCTTTTCCCTCTGTCCTTCCTGTCCCTCTGTCCTTCTTTTCCCTCTGTCCTTCCTGCCCCTCTGTCCTTCCTGTCCCTCTGTCCCTCTGTCCTTCTGTCCCTCTGTCCTTCTGTCCTTCCTGTCCCTCTGTCCTTCCTGTCCCTCTGTCCTTCCTATCTTTCCTGTCCTTCTGTCCTTCTTTTCCCTCTGTCCTTCCTGTCCCTCTGTCCTTCTGTCCTTCCTGTCCCTCTGTCCTTCTGTCCTTCCTGTCCCTCTGTCCTTCTGTCCTTCCTGTCCCTCTGTCCTTCCTATCCTTCCTGTCCCTCTGTCCCTCTGTCCTTCATGTCCCTCTGTCCCTCTGTCCTTCCTGTCCCTCTGTCCTTCCTATCCTTCCTGTCCTTCTGTCCTTCTTTTCCCTCTGTCCTTCCTGCCCCTCTGTCCTTCCTGTCCCTCTGTCCTTCTGTCCTTCTGTCCCTCTGCCCTTCTGTCCTTCCTGTCCCTCTGTCCTTCCTGTCCCTCTGTCCTTCTGTCCCTCTGTCCTTCTGTCCTTCCTGTCCCTCTGTCCTTCCTGTCCCTCTGTCCTTCTGTCCCTCTGTCCTTCCTGTCCCTCTGACCTTCTGTCCTTCCTATCCTTCCTGTCCTTCTGTCCTTCTTTTCCCTCTGTCCTTCCTGTCCCTCTGTCCTTCTGTCCTTCCTGTCCCTCTGTCCTTCCTGTCCCTCTGTCCTTCCTATCCTTCCTGTCCTTCTTTTCCCTCTGTCCTTCCTGTCCCTCTGTCCTTCCTGTCCCTCTGTCCCTCTGTCCTTCTGTCCTTCCTGTCCCTCTGTCCTTCTGTCCCTCTGTCCTTCCTGTCCCTCTGTCCTTCTGTCCTTCCTGTCCTTCTGTCCTTCCTGTCCCTCTGTCCTTCTGTCCTTCTGTCCCTCTGTCCTTCTGTCCTTCCTGTCCCTCTGTCCTTCCTGTCCCTCTGTCCTTCTGTCCTTCCTGTCCCTCTGTCCTTCCTGTCCCTCTGTCCTTCCTATCCTTCCTGTCCTTCTGTCCTTCTTTTCCCTCTGTCCTTCCTGCCCCTCTGTCCTTCTGTCCCTCTGTCCTTCCTGTCCCTCTGTCCTTCTGTCCTTCTGTCGCTCTGTCCTTCTGTCCCTCTGTCCCTCTGTCCTTCCTGTCCCTCTGTCCTTCTGTCCCTCTGTCCCTCTGTCCCTCTGTCCTTCTGTCCTTCCTGTCCTTCTGTCCTTCTTTTCCCTCTGTCCTTCCTGTCCCTCTGTCCCTCTGTCCTTCTGTCCTTCCTGTCCCTCTGTCCTTCCTGTCCCTCTGTCCTTCTGTCCTTCCTGTCCCTCTGTCCTTCCTATCCTTCTTTTCCCTCTGTCCTTCCTGTCCCTCTGTCCTTCCTGTCCCTCTGTCCTTCCTGTCCTTCTTTTCCCTCTGTCCTTCCTGTCCCTCTGTCCTTCCTGTCCCTCTGTCCTTCCTGTCCTTCTTTTCCCTCTGTCCTTCCTGTCCCTCTGTCCTTCTTTTCCCTCTGTCCTTCCTGCCCCTCTGTCCTTCCTGTCCCTCTGTCCTTCTGTCCTTCTGTCCCTCTGCCCTTCTGTCCTTCCTGTCCCTCTGTCCTTCCTGTCCCTCTGTCCTTCTGTCCCTCTGTCCTTCTGTCCTTCCTGTCCCTCTGTCCTTCCTGTCCCTGTGACCTTCTGTCCTTCCTATCCTTCCTGTCCCTCTGTCCTTCCTATCCTTCCTGTCCTTCTTTTCCCTCTGTCCTTCCTGTCCCTCTGTCCCTCTGTCTCTCTGTCCTTCCTGTCCCTCTGTCCCTCTGTCCTTCCTGTCCCTCTGTCCCTCTGTCCTTCTGTCCTTCCTGTCCCTCTGTCCTTCCTATCCTTCCTGTCCCTCTGTCCTTCAGTCCTTCTGTCCTTCCTGTCCCTCTGTCCCTCTGTCCTTCTGTCCTTCCTGTCCCTCTGTCCTTCCTATCCTTCCTGTCCTTCTGTCCTTCTTTTCCCTCTGTCCTTCCTGTCCCTCTGTCCTTCTTTTCCCTCTGTCCTTCTTTTCCCTCTGTCCTTCCTGTCCCTCTGTCCTCATCTTCCTCATCCACAGTTGTCGGTTTGATTCCCAGTTGGATCTTCTTCTGGTTCCATATTTTGATCTGGTCCATCTCTCTAAACCTCCACATGTTGAACTCAGCTCCATTTGTCATCACCTTCAAACACTAATATTTACAACAAACCCCATCGTAGCTCTGATGCACTTGGATCCACTTCTACATCCTTCATTCACAGAATAGTCAAACAGTGCCTTTAATCCTTTAGAGTTCACTCGTAGAAATACTCTAAAATTCAAAATGTCAACCTTAGTGCGTTTTTTTGGAGGACAAGACTTTATTACTTTTGTGAAAAATTTTTTTGAAATGTTTATTTGCCATGTAGAAAATCAAGATGAAGTTACCATATTTGGTTCCTTACCCATAAGTGGCAAAAAAAAAAAAAAAAAAAAAAATCCAATCAGTAAATGTTGTGATCAGATGTTATTGGAGTTGTCACCAGTAGTGGGCACTGCTGCCTCAAGTAATGGGCTGTAACGACGAGCAGAGTAAAACAGTATGTGAATGGATGGTGTAACAAAAAAAAAAAAAAAAAAATGGCTTGGAGCAGATTATTCAAAACAGAGCAAACACCACAGACACCACAGTAAATATATAAAATACAAGAAAAACACACGAAAGGTGAAAGGAACCTGCCTTTGGTCCCATTAGAACAGTGGTATTAAACTCATTTTAGTTCAGTTCCACATTCAGCTGAATTAGATCTGCAGTGGGCCGAACCAGTACAATAATAATATATAAGATATGAATAATGTCAATTCCAAACTTTTCTCTATGTTTTAGAGCGAAAAAAGTAAATGTACATTATGAAAAGGTTTCCATCTACAAACTATCCTTTCAAAAGATGTGAATAACATGAACAAACTGAAAAAATCAGTGTAATTTTAACAATATTCTGCCTCAGTTTATCATTTACACATGTTCATTAAAACCGACAGATCACAGTGGATCTACAAACACACAAAACATTTAAGAACAGGCAGAATATTGTTAAAATATTACTGACTTCTCTTGAGACATTTCAGTTTGTTGATATTTGTTTAAATTATTCAAATTTTTTTTGCAAAATTATACTTTGTTTTAGTGTAAATACATGAAAATATTTACATTTACAAAGTGAAACATTTGCAGTTGTCATTATCTCTATGTTCTTTTGATAGTATTTGACTGGTCCTGCCCACTGGAGAATGAACTGGTCTGAATGTGGAACCTGAACTAAAAGGATTGGTCAGATCTTAGTGTAATTTTTGCATTTCACAAATTCATCCTACAGGCCAGATTGGACCCTTTGGAGGGCCGGATTTGGCCCCCGGGACGCATGTTTGACACCTGTGCATTAGAACCTGCCTTTTGTCCGCCTAGCCCAGTGTTTTCCTACGCACCCTGAACGCCTCACAGGTCCAGGATCAGAATCCTCTGATTTCTGCCGCATTTCTTTTGGAATTCAGACACTGACAAAGAAGAAACCCACGAAGAGAGAAATCACAAAACTGGGTGAGCAGTTGGAGCAGAAAACTACAGATTTATACTGGACAAAAGTTTGACAATTGTTCAGTAAGTTCATAAATCCACTCTGTTTATCCTGGTAAGTTAGCTGCACCGATTAGCTTAGCTTATCTTAGTTTAGTTTAGTTTAGTTTAGCTTAGTTTAGCTTAAAGCTCTACCGTATGATGTGGCATTTTTACACTTTTCTTTTGCTATCTTAAAATGCTCCTAATAAGTGTGTGTCAAACTAAAATGTAAAAGAAATCCACCAGGTATTGAAACTCAAAAATGTTTAATTCTCATATATTTCTAATAAAAGTCTGACCAATCATTTTAGTCGGTCCGAATAAAATAATTGGCTGAACCTGACTGAGCCTCCTGTCAATCATCCATTACGGCCGTCCAACATCCGATCCATTATCTCCGTCTCACATCCGATATGTGTCCCTCTGAATCTGACGCTTCACTGGCGCTGCTTCTCCTGTCACTGACCACAGTCTACTGACCACTGACCACAGTCTGCTGTCCACTGACCACAGTCTACTGACCACTGACCACAGTCTACTGTCACTGACCACAGTCTACTGTCCACTGACCACAGTCTACTGTCTAGGATGTGTTTGGATAGAACTAACACGCACATGTGGAAGGGAATAAACGGATTTACGAACAGAAACGACAACTGAGGGGCACAAACAGGAGTCTGATGAATGAAGGATGGAGATAAAAGTCTGGAAGTCAGCTGTACTGGACTGAACAGGTCTGCATAAAGCTCAGCTTTTCTGACGGTGGGACTCATACAGGTGCATGTACCTGGTGTCACACATGTAAGATGATGTAGGATGAGAATTGTATGGACTATGAAACTTCAAATGTCCACGGAAAATTCGCGGAGGCCGCGCGTTCACAGTGCGCGTGCCCATCCCCTGGGCACTGCAGTGAAGACCCTGACCCAGTACTGCACAGACCAGGTCTACTGATGGAACAGGTCTACTGATGGAACAGGAGCCGCGGGCCCACGGCAGGTGGATGATGCATCTGATGACTGAGGGAGGGGTCCGCGGACACGCCAAAACGGACCGGACCTCCACCTCTGCTTCCTCCTCTGTTTCCATCGCGCATCAGGAGAGAGGAGGAGAGAGGAGGAGGAGCCTCAGTGCTCAGGCAGAGGGAAGGGGGCGGGGCTTTGGAGGGAGGCGGGTTGTTCATGTTCAAACTTTTACTAAGCGCTGTGAGAAATGCCACATCGGTAGGTAGAGCTTTAATTTAGTTTAGTTTAGTTTAGTTTAGTTTATCTTAGTTTATCTTAGTTTAGTTTAGTTTAGATTATTTCTGTCAGTTCATCCATTTCTTAGCTGAATGTAGAATGTCAGATGTCATATGGAAGTGGATCTGTCTAAACCCAGTCAGGATATGAAAGTTGTTCTGATATTAAACTGTAAAACCGTTTCATATGAGTTGAGTTGAGTTGTGCTGGAGCTAAGCTAAGCTAACATGGAGGCTTTCCAAGCTAACACGGCGCCATGTGTTCTACTGCTGTGGATGTGTTGACATATGACTGACATGGATTCAAGCAGTTGGACTGAAATTCAACACTATTCAATGGGTGCAGGGATTTGGATCCTGAAAACACAGCCCTTCTTAAATGTCCTCTTTTCTTAGTTCTTCTGAATGTTGTCCAGTGTTAAAGGTAAATGTTTGTTCTGTGGACTGTCTTAGTAATCGTCTGTCCATTTGTGTTCAGGCTGGTTTTTGCTGGATTTTCTTCTGTGGACAGAACTGCTGCCTTCCCCTGGGACGCCGTCCTCAGGACAGACCAGGATGTTCATCTTTTCCATGGATGGAGGGAGGATCTGGATCAGTGGAACTGAAGGTTTGGGTCAGAGATTTGAATTTTCTACTGTTTTTCTTCTGAGATTTCAGAGGTTTGAATTGGGCCCAACATATAAAAGTGAAACACTGGAAATGTTGGATTAGTAACTTTTTTTTTTTTTTTAAACTTAATTTTTATTTCGTTTTGCTCAGAGAAATATACAAGACATTTTACAAACATGAACATGTAATCAGACATCCCCATATGGCACACAGGAAAAACAACAACGAAAAAATCTACATCTGCAGTAGATACTGATTACAACTAATCACAAATGAAACATGAATGACTCTCTCTCTCTCTCTCTCTCTCTCTCTCTCTCTCTCTCTCTCTCTCTATATATATATATATATATATATACACACACACACACACACACACACACAGTATATATATATATATATATATATATGTGTGTGTGTGTGTGTATATACACACACACATATATATGTATGTATATATATATATATCTCATATACACAGTCACTTGTGAATGCTTATTGCATTAACAGCTTAGTCATGTGACTCCATCTCTTTGTAAATCTCTCTCTCTCTCTGAATTCTCAGTCCATCTGTAATCTGCTCCATCTGACAGATCTCCTTCACTTTGTCAATCCAAATGTTTGATGTTGGAGGTTCAGGTTTCAACCACTTGATAGTGATGCATTTAATGGCTGCCGTTAGTCAAATTCACCAGAGGTATTTTGGGTTATTTCCCTCTAAACTTTCTGGGATTCCACCTAAAATAGCAAACTTGAAATCATTAGAAAATGTTTGGTTGAAAACTGTGTTCACAGCCACAAATCTATGATCCCAGAAGGTCTGATCTGAGGACAGGTCCAGAATATGTGGGTCTGCTTCCCCAAGTGAGCCCCACAGTTTCACCAACACATGTTAGATGAGTAAGTGTACAGCTGAATGTCAGACACTGGGACACACTGAACTCATGAACACTGAAGGTGAACCTTAAACTGAAGAGGACAGTGTTCGCTCCATCAGCAGTGAGTTGTCCAACTGAGACATGTGGACATGCACTGAGGACACATTCACACAGGAAACAGCTGTCAGCTCCACTTTACTGCAAATGCTCATTTTCCTGCATATGTTTAGTGTTCAACCAGTGTTGGAGCGTCTGTAGGACGAGCAGAGGGACAGTTTTGGGATTCATCCAGTATTGTTCCAGTCCATTTCCACACTGTTTACTTCAGCTGAACCTCCTCAGACCCAGGACATGTCAGCAAAGTACAAGCTTTGGGTTTTTATTCAATCAGTGCCGATACTGGAAACATCAGGATGCAACAGTTTTTCAGATGCAGTTTTTTGAAATTTTATGGAATGTCCTTTTGTGGTGGACAGTGTTCTTTTCTTTTGTATAAAGTTGTGCAACTCTTGTCCACAAATGTGGACAGTTGGGGGGGGGAGGGAGGGGGTGAGGAGGTTAAGCTTTAAGACAGTATCTGAACTGAATCTAGACACAGAAACATATATTAACCAAGTGAAGCTGATTTATATCATCACACACTTCCTGTTTTTCTGTCCATGCAGTCATCACGAGGCCCAACGACAGCGTCAGCCAATCAGCTATCAGCAACCAGGGCCCACAGGAACCCAGTGTGGTTTGGTTCTTTCCATCTGTGATATGGATCAGAAAAGTGAAGAGGAAGAAAACTGAACCCTCTGATATTGATCAGCAACAAAAAGAGAACAGAGTCAGCCTCAACACTGACACATACGACTGCACTGACTATATATATATATATATATATATATATATATATATATATATATATATATATATATACTTATATATATATAAATATATATATATATACACACACACACACACACACACACACACACACACACATATATATATATACATATATATATATATATATACATATATATATATATATATATATATATATATATATATATATATATATACATATATATGTATTCCTCCATCCACACACACCTGTCCGTCTCCATCCACATTCTTGTCCATCCTTCTAACCCCAGTCATCTCCAACCCCTCCCTCATCCCTGTTCCTCTGAAACATTGTGTCTTTGTTGGTTCTTTTCAATTCTTCGGTGCTTGCTCGTTGCTTTAACTCCATGTTGAATCTGTTCCTCAGTCTCACCCCACTGACTCAAACACTAAAACCTTTACTAGTCGTATGTATTAAGTAAATTTTAAAGTTCATTTGACCCTTTAAATTATAACACCACCCCCCCCCATGAATACTGAATAATTTCTGTATATTTGTTGGTAATAGATTATTTTTATCTTTGTCTATTATTTGAGCTGTTTGATCGTCCACAATGTCTGTGAATTTGAGTCATTTTGACTAAGAATAATAACACACACACACACACACACACACACACACACACACACCTCAAATGCACTCGAACCTTTCAGTTTGAACTGAATTTGACCATTTTGAAACTTTTGAGATCAACTGTTTAATGCTTCAGTACTTTTTTATATCACATGCCTTTTTATTTTTCATTTTATTTTAATTTTCTGTATTTGATTGAGTTTTTATTGAAGTTGTTTGTTTTATTGTTTATTTATAATTAATTACATTTAGTAGAAAACTTATTTTGTCAATATATTTGATTTTACATTATTATATTTTCTGTTTTACACTGATTTTACTTTTATTTGAGATTTATTTCATTGTATATTTGGGATTTATTTTATTTGGTTTTATTTAATCTCATTTTAATTTTCTGTATTTTATTTTATTTTTACTTCAGTTTTTTAAAATTTATTTTACTTGATATCATTTCATGTTTTTATTTTATTTATTTATTAATTTTCTTGTATGATTGTATTTAATTTAGTTTGATTGTCTTTTATGTTATAAGGCTCAGGTTAGAGGAGGAGGGACAGGTTGGGTTTAGGCTGGGGGTTAAGGGTTAGGGTTAGGTGGAGAAGGAGACACAACCCTCCTGGGGGAGGACTGTGAGGGACTGGGGCTCTGAGGGACTGTGAGGGGGGGTTAGGGCTGGAGATGGGTTAACTACATCCACATGAAGTGATCATATTTATACAAACTGTGTTAGGAACAGGGTCAGGGTTAGGAACAGGGTCAGGGTTAGGAACAGGGTCAGGGTTAGGAACAGGGTCAGGGTTAGGAACAGGGTCAGTGTTAGGAGGACCAGTTGTCAATAGGGTTTAGTTCAGGTGAGGAAGGAGTTCATGTCATTATTCTTCCTTCTTTAAATACTGGACTGACTGGACACACAGTAGAATACTTGGATACTGGACACACAGTAGAATACTTGGATACTGGACACACAGTAGAATACTTGGATACTGGACACCAGGGCTGCACTGAGACTCATTTTCAGCCCTGGAGTTTCATACCTCAGTCCGGCCCACTTTAGATCACAACCAATTATTATTCAAATCATGTAACTGTAACCTTACATGTTAGGTCTACACACTGTTCTTCAAAGCCTGAGACAAACTGAGCAGTAGAGAGACTGATTTTTTTCACAGTAAGTCAGCCACTTGCGGTTTGTTCCAACTTTGCTATTGAAAACTTTTGGTACAGTGATATTAGGGGTTTGACGAGGATGATAAGAAAAAACTGTCTGTATATCCTGTGACTGAGGGCGAGCAAAGCAGTCAAAACTAACAACAGACTCGTCTTCATTTGATTCATTTGTGCCTAGTGGTTCAGGGTTGTGCTGCTGAGCTGCTCCTCTGTCATCAGTAGACTCTGCTCTCCCTTTCACACTTCCTCCAGTTTCTCTAGACTCACAATCCCCTCATCACTACTGGCTCCTGGCTCTGCTTCTGACACTGAATCACATTTTAAAAATGCTCAGAATTCTCAGCACAAACCTTCTATTTTCAAAGCCTTGGTGTCAGTTTCATTCATGTAGTGCTGAATCATCTCAGATACCTTTCATACTGAACAGGCCTACACCATACTCTTCATTGTAACCTATTTCTTCTAATCCTCTTCCCTCTCTGAGCAGTCCTACCTGCCCACTCTGGACTTGTGGGCTCATGGCTGCTGTCTGCTGCTGGATCTGCTTTCTGACTCTGAGGAGCTACAAGACAAAGTTTCCCACTTCTGTGGCCTCGCATCAGACTATTATTTAAATGACAGAACCTTATGTTCCACGCCACAATGCCACACAATTCACTGACTCCATAATTAACTAGCTTTAAAGGTACTTTACCCGCTTCATTGTCATTAGTTGGTTCCAACCGGAGGTCGTTTTTGTGAAAAAGTTGCCGATTTTGTCACATTTGGCTGCGTTTGCTTCTAGAGCTTTCCTCTTTTTCATTCTTGCTTCTCCACACCACCCTTGTTCTTTCTATTCTCCATGTTTCAAACAGTAAACACAACTGACCATCCACAGCCTACAGAGCACAGATGGTATCTGCTCCACAGATACAGTACAGAGCTACTAACTGTATACAACGACATATTACGCCAAGGTGCATCTGCGAAAAAAAGGAAGAAAAACAACAGTTTGCTAGTAGAGGGGGTGGGGCCCAGGAACAGCGGTTGCAGCTTATGTGATCAACCCAGTGCTATGACTGAACCCCCCCCCCCCCCCCCCCCCAAATAAATAAATAATAAAAATATTAAATATATATTTAAAGTGAACTCCTCACGGCCTAAATATTATACCACCCTACTGGGAACTGTCCCGGTCCTCCTGATTAGCCAGTCTGGGCCTGCTGGACACACAGTAGAATACTTGGATACTGGACACAGTAGAATACTTGGATACATGTGAACAGTCAGGAACATTAACCCTTTCTTGACAGATCCAGACTTTGTCCTTTCCCACTGGCTGATGGACGTGTCTTATAAAAACTGGAAGTGTCTTTGGGAGTTGAGTTCTTGTTCCTGTTCAGTCCATACAGGTCCATGTGTGTCCTGTGTAAGAACACCAGTCCGTAGCAGAAGTCCACCTCCTCCTTGGCTCTCAGTGGAAGTGGACTTGTGTGCTGTTCCTGCTGCAGCCGTGGCTCCGTCTGTCTGCTCCATCTCCAGTTCCTCTGACCTCATTTGTCCATTAAACCTAGAATCAGTGTGTGTTCAGATGGTTCTTGGTCCAGTCCTGATGGTTCCTCTCCTGGTTCTGGTTCTGTGCTGCTCTATTCCAGTCTTTCTCACCTGGACCTGGTCTGTGAGGCCTGAACATCTTCTCCTTCTGGACCCTCCAGGTCAGTTCTGGTTCTGGAACATAGTGGTTCTGCAGGTCCATGTGTTCCTGCTCCTTTCCCTCTGGATTCTGTTCAGATCTTCTCTGTTCATTTGTGTGTTTTCTTCTCTTTGCATATTTTATGACCCTGTCGACTGTTTGCTATAAAACAGGATCATCTTGTGGTCGTGCTTCAATAGTTGAGCTGTTTCTACATCCTTTCATCTGTCTGAACATATGTATTTTTTTTTTTTTTTTTGACTCTTCACTGTTACTTAATCTGTGTTTTTCATCTATTTCAGCTGAAGTACAGAAGCTTCCTTCTAATTCTGCACACCTTCATATAGGCTGGGAACATCTGAGGCCGTACTCTCTGCTCTTATACAAATATAGATCACCTGGGAATGACTCATTCCAAACACAAATGTCATTTCTATAGTCTGGAGGATCAAACCTGCATAAATATAATGATATGGTCCAAATACTCATGTGTCTGATAATTGTGCACACAGTGTATGAACTAATATAAAAATAACAAATAAAAGTAAATCTACTGTGAAGGACAGATCCTCCAAAAGAAACAAACAATAACAGTGTGATTCAGGTGCTCTGTCCTGGTGCAGTGGTGCATTGTGGGTGTTGAGTCTGCAGCTGGACTGACCACAGTTGGACTAAGTAGCAGTAGATGAGTTCCTTCAACCACTCTGTTTCCATCCACACTCATATGTGACTAGAACTCCACATTAGACTGTTCCATTTTCTACGTTCAACCTTTTTGTAAATGATTGAATGGTTGCGTCCAGAAAACAGCGGTTTGGACTCAGTGGAATATTTCTGCTCAAATGTGTGAAGGCGTGTGACGTAGAAGCCCAACCACAGCAGAGGAGATGAGGAGATAAGAATGAGGAGGAGCTGACAGGTGTCATGAGGAAACACAGAGACAGAGCAGAGACAGAGCAGAGATGAGAGTGGAGAGAGTGGACATGGAGCACACACTGATGGTCATCTGGATGTCCTTCTGGATTCAAGGTATGAGGGAGGGTGGACACACACACAGCTGAAAGGCTTCACCGCTGTCTGACAGGTTTATCTCCGTGGTTACACATCTGTCATGTGTGTGTTTGATATCAGTCATAGCGTGTGCTGGTGGTCATGTGACTGTCCTAATGGTAAACAGGGGCGTAGAACTGCGTATGGACACTAGGGACACGTCCCTACCAATATCCATCCACTACTGTGTACTCACTATCAGTCCAACCACTGTCCGGAGTGTTTAGGCAATGATTCTGGCACACAAAGGGTTAACAGTCGGTCTCTGCTAGAAGTCCCGCCTCTAACGTAAATGTCACTCTCCGATTGGCTCTGTGGTTTTGCTAATGTACATGTGATTGGCCGTCCCCGCTGTCACTCCATCTACTTGTCAAAGGAACCTGCTAGTTGGAGCGCTAACGTCAGTTTTCAGTCTGTTTGTATTTGTTCTGTCTGGGTCACATCAGCTAGACGGATTTGAATATGAGTGGAGTCATTTACATGGACATTTGGACATGTGTGTGTGTGTGTGTGTGTGCTCAGTAATTAGGATGTAAAGGATGTCAAAGAAAAGAAAACTGGTCATAAGACACTTCTATAGGAGTCCCAGTGTGAGTTAGTTCAAGGGTCTAGAACTGTAGAGGCTCAACACAGATACTGAAGAAAAGACACTATTTAATGACAAACACATACACTTTGAAAAGTTATTTTACTGATTATTTTAATGCATTTATGTAGAAGAGAGCAACTGTTTAAACACAAAGGAAATTTGTAAAGGAAATACAATAAAACCTCAGATTCTAGATGTGATTTTATTCATATTTTGGGGAATAAATTCCATGTAATAATTGAAAGTAAAAGCCTTTTTTGTTCAGACAGAAACTGAACCATCAAACTGTATGAACAGAGTATAAACAATCTGATCATATGAAGTGAATGAACATATTTATGTCAGGAGACAGAGAGGAGGAGGAGTTCTAGGAGTAGAGTCTGTAAATTCTCAGGTTCAGTTCAGTCATCATTCATCTGTTTGTCGTTAGAATAACTTTGCAGAATGCATTAAATTCTTGTTTTGTCTTTAAATATTCACATATTCTTTATAAACTTGTCAATTACTGAATTTTTTTTCTATGATTGCTTGTTTGTTTGATCAGCTCGACATGATGTGAAACTATGATCCCAAATGTAAACAAAAATCCCCTTTCAGGAGTGCTGCCTTGGAGCACTGTAGTGTCCACACCAGTGTCAGAATCAGACCTACTGCCTTGATGGTAAATGAGTAAAACTGAGTTGATTTCGTTTATTCTTTTGTATTTCAGGGACCATGTACAGAACATTAAACCCAGAGTAGAGATGGACCAGAGCAGATTAGAACGCTCATGTTCATGTCCATCTGTCATCCCTGGAGCAGGAAACAAGGAAAGAAAAAAGACAAACAATACAAGAGTTAAGAATTAATCAGTGTGATGAACTCAAATGAACAAATTAATCAATAAAATGAACAAAACTGAAGA